>NC_143015.1:157704905-157947391 GCF_055824585.1 Amblyomma mixtum | reverse complement strand
AACGAGCCTAGTGAAGCTTTTCGCTTCAAAAAAAAAAAGCTTTCGTTGGCCCTGCTCGCCGCTTTTCGTCCCTGGTCTGTTGTCGAGAGAGCTATTTATACAGGGTTCATGCTTGAAGTGTACAAAGTTATAATGCTGCAAGTTAGCGACCGCATTCGCGTACGGGCGTGACGGACCCCTCTCGTTAGGCGTACGGTTGAAGATTCAGCCCTGTGCCGCTATCCCGTTAAAGGTATATAGACAGCTAATTTTGGTGGAATATTTTCTTCTCTACAACGATGCGAGGGGCACTGCTACGCATGAATCACCACGTGGTATTCGCGTACGACCTCTAAACAATTTATAATCGACTTTTTCTGTCACGCTTTTTCGGTTTCGTTTTCAACAGTCGAACGGTGGTTCTGAGACGTGAGATATGGAAAAATGTTCATACAATGGCTGCTTCATCCTTTTAATTCACTACAGTGCTGAAGCCAACCTTACTCAAGAGCTGCAATGACAATGTATGTAGAATCAACGATTATATTGCAATTTTTTCGTGCCTCACACGGCCTAGAACCACACCTTAGCGTCACAGTCATCGTTCGGCTGTTGAAACCGGAACCAAAACAGCACGAGAAAGAAATTCGATTACAAATTATTCAGCCCTCGTAGGAGAATACCACGTGGTAATACACGTATAACAATGCCTTACGCATCTTTACAAAGAAAGCACGCACTTAAAAGTTGGGTGTCTATACTGCTTTAAGGTGCGGCGAAAGTAGCCAAAATACATGTATAATAATGCCTTATGCATTGTTACAAAGAAAACACGTACCCAAAAGCTAGGTGTCTATACTACTCCTTTAAGGTGCGGCGAAAGTAGCCAATTGTCATATCTTGCCTGCTTGCATGTAAGTATTTGGCGATGTCATAATCTCAGTAGCATGAGCTTGAAATTCGCTATGATCACAGCTGTTGTGTTGCTGTTACAGTAGGATAAACTTAAAAAAAAAAACAGCAGTTGCTAACACTCGGCCACGGTCCGCGGCGGCCTGTATTACTCCGATGGCTAATCGTAACAGTAAATGAAATCAGTTTTTTAATGTTTGACTATATCAAACAAGCGACGTATCAAAACTCTAGAGCTTATATTTTTTGTGTTGTGCTATGCTTCTTGTTCAGGTAACAAGAAAAGTTTCAACAGCGGACTACTTTTTCGTCGCGGAGGAATCCTGTGGGGTGCTCGTAAATGTGGGCGGAGCTTCACTGCAGACTTGATTTGTGTCCGACTATAGTAGCTATTTATTCTTAAGAAAAATAAAAATAAATACGGAACGAACGGAAGTTGCTAGCCGCGGCATCTGTTATCGAAACCTGAAGCACCTGAGCTGCGGCTAGCGGGAATAAAAGGACAGGGAGAGGACAGGGAGAGGGAAAGAAAGGGAAGCGATAGTAAGAAAGCAAAGGGGTAGGGGGGCAATATACACTATGTATAAATGCAGGATATTCACAGTTGTCACAGAAGCAGTTTATGCCCGAGCACTTGAATTGCACAGGAGTTCCGTACCTTAGGAAGCTTAGGAGGTGATATCTGCGGCGAAATTCTATAGGCCCGTGTACTGTACTGTGTACTGTGCGATGTCAGTGCTCGTTGAACAACTCCAGGCGGTCGAAATTTCCGGAGCCTTTCCACCATGGCGTCCCTTACAGCCTGAGTCGCTTTGGGACGTTAAACCTCAATAAACCAAACCAGATATATAATATCAGGAAAGTAGAAATTGTATCCCACGAGCACGTTAAAGTAGACATCATTGTCGGTGTCACTTCAATCCTGAACCGCGGTGATCCGCAGTGCATCATATTGTTCCGCGCGGACCATTAGGGCGCGAAGGAAATTTACGTAACTGTGCGCCACTATGCTAACACTATGCAGGGCATGTAATGCGAAGGCAGGATAACCGCTGGTCCTTAAGGGTAACGGAGTGGATTCCAAGAGAAAAAATTTGGAGGCTTATCAAGGTTAAGCCCAGTGGATGCGAAGCATGTTAAGCAGCTGCCTCAGTGTGGATGGGGCTAAGTAACGGAGACGTGGTCACGTGACGTCACATCATGTGATCTCACTTCAAGGTCAATGGTGGCCACCGCCGGGAGGCGACCGACGGCGCGATATGAGGCCCCATCTGCAGCCGGTGTGACGTCATCACGTGACGTCATGTCACGTGACCTACTTGAAGGTCACTTAAAGGTCAATGGTGGCCACCGCCGGGAGGCGACCGACGGCGCGATTGAGGCCCCATCTGCAGCCGGTGTGACGTCATCACGTGACGTCATGTCACGTGACCCCACTTCAGGGTCAATGGTGGCCACCGCCGGGCGTCGCGCGAAGGCCCGAAACCTACGTTAATATGCTTCGCATAACAAACGTAGCAGGGGATGGCACAAAGTTAGGTGGGCGGATGAGATTAAGAAGTTAGCGGGTATACGATGGCGGCAACTGACAAAGGACAGGGTTAATTGGAGAGACATGGGAGAGGCCTTTGCCCTGCAGGGGGGGGGGGGGGGGAAGTCAGGCTGATGATGATGATGATGCTAACACGCATTGCGAAGCGCTGCAGAAATGGGTTCTCGTTGGGTTTTTTTTTTTGTCTCTGTCGCAGCTCCGTGAACGCTATGCTAACCGGTGGCGAGGGGCGTCCGCTACTTGAATCCATGGAGGAAAAAAAATAGAGAACGGAGCGTCCGGCGACAACCTTGAAGCCTAGTCTTAACAAGTAAAAATATAGTAAAAAAAAGAGTTTGCCCCCCCCCCCCCCCCTTCCCCGTGATTACGCCACGTGATAGCGTCCGGTAAAATCTAGCCCCGCTGCGCGCGCGCATGCGCGGCTTAGCGCGGCAGACTGACTGTAGATCAACCTCCTTGCTGCAGACGCTCCGCGCCACAAGCTGCGCATACGCGCGCACTAAAACATACCAGAATAAAAAAATAAAGGACTGACTGGGAGAGCGAAAAACTGAGAGATAAAACGGCTTCATAAACACTCGGCTAGCGTACGCTGGCCGCGTGACGTCACGCTCCCTCCTTAGTTTTTTTTCCTCCATGCTTGAACCCCCTTTAGCGATTTTTTGTTTACATCGCCAGGTGCCGCATGGTTTGGTCATTTGATTGTGCTGTGTGTGGTAGGTCTGTAGAAACAATTGAGCACCTCATACTCAAATGTGATGGTATCCATCCTAATGTCGATGAAGGCACAGTCACTCTTCCTGAGGCCCTAGGGTTTAGAGATAACGATGGTCATGTAAATAAATCTGCGGTGGAAGTTAGCAAAAAGCGATTGGAGCATTGGTGGCTTAAAAGCAGAGATGTGGCATAAGGTTAGAATTGTAGGAAACCGTAGGTAAAGATGATGGCGAATCGTAATGAGAATTGCCAACATAGTAAACAAACAAAAATAATAAACAAAGAAAAGCAGAGCATGGTGGCAATTGTCACCACCCCGTTTCAAAGGGGGCGCTCCTATTCATCCATCCATCCATCCATGCATGATGATGACACATGTGCTGTGTGTGGTAGATCTGTAGAAACAATTGAACACCTCATACTGAAATGTGATGGTATCCATCTGGATGTCGATGAAGGCACAGTCACTCTTCCTGAGGCCTTAGGGTTTTGAAATAACAATGGTCATGTAAATAAATCTGCAACGGAAGTTAGCAAAAGGCGAATTTTAAAGAAAATGGCGAATTTTAATTGTCAATTTACAACACAGTTAGCAGGGGACGGTAGCAGGGGACGGCAGAAAGTTAGGTGGGCGGATGAGATTAAGAAGTTTGCGGGGATACAGTGGCGGCAACTGACAAAGGACAGGGTTAATTGGAAAGACATGGGAGAGGCCTTTGCCCTGCAGTGGGTGTAGTCAGGCTGATGATGATGATGATGATGAACACAGTTAAACAAAAATAACAGGAAGAAAAGCTGGGCATGGTGGCAACTGCCACCACACCCCGTTTTAAAGGGGACGCTCCCATCTTACAACCATCTTGCATCCATCCATGGTGAATCATGCGCCTATTCTTTGTTCCCGAGATTTGTTGTTAAAGATGAGTGGCTTTTAGTGGCTTTTTAGTTAGTTGCCTTTGTTCTGCGCTGCTTCGCAGTGTCCCAACGAAGACTGCAACCCGATATTCAACATCCGGTGCATGAAGGGATACTACTGCGAGTTGGAAGACGACCGCAGAAGCTTCGCGATGGGCGGCAAGGGCTACTGCAGACCACCACCAATTTTCGACGGGGGCGTTTTTCCTGAAATTCGCGTGTCGGAAGAATCACACAGTGGCCAGATATCGTAATTCGCATACGGTCATCTGAAGTGTGCGCATTATTCTCTGCAGGCAACATTGGGAACTACTGGCGGTGACAATAAAACTACAAGTCACTGGCTCCGTCTGCCCTAGGCATCTCTTGTCACCTTCTTGCAGCGGCCTTCCAAAGTTCAAAGTAATATTTATTCATACACAGAGGAATACATATGGACATATCTGGACCGATAGCCGTATGGCTAGTTGACGGTCCAGCACAAAATAAACTTCATCAGGCAGTCGTAACAAAAAGAGGAAAGAGAGAAACAAAGGAATCAAAATGCCTAGAGCAAAGTATGCATTTGAGTGAGCAGCAGTATAATAGAAAGCAGAAACAAAGAATAGGGGAAGAAAAAAAACAGAGTGGGGGGGGGGGGGGGGGCACTTCCTGGCTGTTAATGAAGAACAGCTTGGAAATGAGCTTAGTTATTTGCAAGTTTCACATTGATAGGTACTGCATTCCAAATTTTTGGTCCTGAAAATTGAATCAGCTTTATTTGATTTACGCTATGTCGCATAAAACAAATACAGAGGGGAATGGTGGCAAAACAAGAGAAAAGCATAAAACGTCTGAAACCAAACACAACTAAAAGAGCAATGTGATGACAGTCTCAAATAGGCAAACAAACACAAAGGGACAGAAAGTAGGAGGGAAAATAAAATTCGGATTGAAATAGTAGGGTAATCTAGAACAAATTACTACAAAAGAGATGGCACGGTGAATCATGAAAAGGAACAGGATCTGTAAGTTGAGCGAAGAATTTTGGAGTGTGATCAGTGCAAAAGTATGAAAAGCACGAAACCAAACAATACGAAGAGAACTGTGGTGGTAGGCTTAAAGAGGCTACTAAATGAAAGTTGACATAATGAATTGTAAAAAAGAACAGGACCTGCAATTCACACGACATCTTGGAGAAAGCTATTCTGCCCAGCTCATGTTCGCGGGATGAATGAATAAAAGCAATACCTGCTGGCACAAGTGACAATATGAAGTTTGCGAGTGGTATAAAATGAACGAGTGATAATATGAAGATTTAGCTTTGGATGATGACTGATTTTTATCAAATAGACCGAGTCTCGATTTTTTTCTGCAGTGCTCAAGAAGTGGAGTGATAGGTATTTTTTTTTTCTCTCGCAGTGATGACCCGGCCTGTGTGGTTATAGCTGGATAAGATGAAGCGTGCCAAGCTGTTCTGTATTACTTAGAAGATTCGCCGGAATTCCGGGGTTTAGTATTGCAGAAGTATATTTTAATTTAGGTCGAAAGAACATCTTTTGGACTCTTAGTTTGTCTGCAAGAACACAGTTTGTATTACACTTACAAGCAAGGTCAGATGTTATGTGTAAGCGGGCATACATATAGACTGAAACGGGTTCCGGGTGGTGTTATTGAGAGCCGTATTTGAAGGGAAAGAATTAGTAAATGAAGCACACAAAACCTTGCATTTGGCAGCATTAAAGTGTATTAGCCGTATTTCATACTCATGGGAGGAACTGCTCATGTCATTTTGCAGCAACAAGACGCCAGTGTTTTTAGTCATTTTACGGTAAATAACAGTCATGAGAGGATAAGTGAGTAGTAGAGACGATCGAGTTAGGCAGATCATTAAAATAAATTATCAAAAGAAGAGGACCGAACAACGAGGATTGTGATTCACCAGAACCCGCGGTCTCAAGTCTGGAGTTGACATTATTTCCAGAGACAAACTGACTACGGTTAATAAAAAAATGCATTGTCCACATTAATACCTTATGGCGTATGTTCACAGCTTCAAGCTTGATTAGTAAGAAATTGGTATTCATTTTGCCGAATACCTTTGCAAAATCAATGCAAATTTAAGGCAGTCAGCGTGATAGTGGTGGTCGAGAATTAGGTGCAAAAAAGGTGCAAATGATAGCAGTTGCGTCAAGCACGAAAATAACTTCAGAAAGCTGTGCTGCGCTGGAGTGTAGAAAGAGTTGGATATAAGAACATTAGCTAGTTGAGAAAAATGAACTTGTTCGATTACATTGCATGATAGGCTTGTGAGCGAGATTGGTCACAAGTCTAATAGAGAATGACGTGGATCAGATTTATGAATTGGAAAAACCCACCCTCTGACCGGGAGTAATTACGCCTACCAGACAAAATATTATCTTCTTTTGTGTTGGCAAGATTCCCACCTTCCTACCTTCTTTCTACCGCGAATATGTTTGGTGAATATCGTTTACGGACAAGACAGTATACGAAGGTGAAACCCTTTAATGGCTCATACTGTCGTCCGTTAATAAAGCGTGTCACACGCGTTTAACTCGGGAACTAAAAAAGAAAGAAGGAAACCAATGGTTGTTTCAGATAGAGGAGGAAAAAATTAACCTAGAAGTCAGGTTTCATGACTGTAGAGTAACTAGTTAATTAATGATATTCAAAAATGTCGAAATTGCGTCCAAATAGCGCGGACGTCGATGTAGCCACAAGAACGGTGTGACGTCACATCCATCGGTGGTTGTCACGGCATATTGAAAATTGGCACAGAATGGTCAGAAAAACGTCGGATTTGTGTCAAATTAGATGGGAAAATATGTAAATAAGCGTAATTGACACTGAAGATCCCCGAAAAATGTACAATTTGGGTATCGATATAGCCACGAGAACGGTGTGATGTCACATCCACCGGATGTCGTCACGGCATAGTGTCCTCGGCATGGAGGAAGAAAAAAACTCCATGGTCCTCGGCTTTCGCCTCTCAACAATTTGGTCGCCAAAGTGCCTCGCAATTTTTTTTTTTCACATGGGAGAGAAAACGACGTTGGTGATGAGCGAGCCGACTGAAGTGGTTCTTAAAAATGAGCTTTATTGAGCTCACTGCTGATCGGGCACTTGACACAACGACCGCAGTAGTGCATGATTGAAGTTACGTGAATCATCATAAAACTGGGATGAGAAGAATGGCAGAATTTATCAGTGTTCCTACGAGAATGCACATTGAAAACTAAATGTTCTTACGACTTCAAAACACAAACTTCCTTTCGAAGGAGGTTTGGGTTTGCAAAGAGGCATCGTAAGGAATCGAGAGGCGAAGCGTCAACGAAGGCGTTGCGGTAGTGATTCTGGAATAACCAGTTTAGTTAATTTTGTTCTGTATGAGGTCGACCATGTATGAGGTCGACCATGCTCTAGAATCGGACTTGCCACCCAACGCACGCAATATGCCTTTCCGGCTGTCGACCTCACTACAGCACAGTCGTACAGCTGCTGTTGCCGCGATGTTCGCGTTTTGTTGCTTTACCCACGAGGTAAGTATTTTGATGACTGTTCGCCGTTCGCTGCGGTTGGTCGTATATGACGACAGCTGCAAACGCAACCGAAAATATCTTTTTTATGCGAGTGCCACGCAAACAAGCACTGTTTCCACTGCGCAAACCTAAGGCAGGTGAGATACATCTCAATTTTTTCAGACCACCTTTCTTTAACGCCTAATTACTACCTTACAGTTTCTTAAATTAATAAATAACGCCATGGAAATGAAATTATTGTTCAGCAAGCTACCCCATAGGGACCTACGATCTTTGGCAGTTCTCATAACTAGAGACCGGATTTTAGGCAAATGCCTATTTTTTTCAACGCTTCGTAGGCGCACCATTTTTACATATGAGCACGAATTAGGTGTTGACAATATGTTTAATACTGTTTTTATAGTGCCAATAAATGCCTATTTTGGGTGTCAGTGCCTATAAATGCCTATTTCCGCCGTCGGTGCCTAAAAATGCCCTATTTTACAGAAAAGGGGCCTTAAATACACTCTGGTTTTGCTTTCAAATTCTGTTTGCTTTCGAATCCATTTCGGTTTTGAGTAGAACACGCACGTGGCAACATGAGATGACCTCGTCAGTTGGCTGTGGTGAACACTGCATCTACGCCGGCTGCGTACACGATACCAAGCACGTCAGCCGAAAATATCGAAGCAACCTTTTTCCTGTTTTCTACCATTTTATCGTAGCAGCTTGTTGGTGACTTTGGCCGTTAAAGTGGTAGTTGACCAGATGGCACCACATTTCGGAAAATATACAGAACAAGTTATAGGTTCGTCCAAATAATTCTCAGTTGGTTCCAATTGAAACCAACTGTAAAATATTCCATAAACCTGCTGGAAACAGTTTAACTGGTTAAAATTTCCACCTGGGTAACCTGCCTTATTTTCGTTCCTTGTGCCCCAGCCGCATGCCGTCTTCATCAAATGGCATTTGGCGGTGATCTTGTTGGAGCAGGCAACACTAGACAGCTGGCAGTCGTGCATACATACGAAAACGCATTCGTGCACTCAAAGCATAGAGTAAATGACTCATTGACTGCTTCCATTGCTTTAACAGTGATTTCTAGATGGATGATGTTTATTTTACCATGGATCCTCGTGGATGTACGTAGGCCCGTGCAAAACTATGATTCTTTTCGGCATATTCCGCATGAAGCAGCACTGTGTGTAACATTTTCTAGCATCTCGTATTTATGGTTTCCAGACCCTTCTAATGGCAAACACCATCTGATAGTCGCGTGGCTCCAGACGCGTGAAGCCACAAACTATAAAACACTGTTTACACAAATGACAACATATTTATTAATGTTGAAGCATCGTGTATGCCTGCAATGAATAAGCTCAATTCCTGTGTGAGCGAAGACTGAACTCATTTGTCAGATGCTTTGAATTGACAATGTTTCTATCAATTTCTAAATACATGGCCTCCTGTTAAGGTGTTCATTGTTTCTACTTTTGTACACGACAAGCGAATTGTTTGTCTCGAGGTATACCAAAGTGTTTTAAAAGTGTTGGTAACCATCCCTTTTGCTCTGCTGAAGCATGTGTATTGTACGAAAAGTGGCGCGACAGCCTTAAAAAAAACGGCTTCTAATGTTCGCACCTTGCTTAAGGTCCCTAATCATCCCTTCTGTGGTTTTGTTTTATTTTACGGCAGATATTGCGCGCTGAAGTTCGGAACTGTGTGCACTTTTGATAAAGTTTATAGTGCCTTTTTTTCTCCGTTAGGTGCCTAAAATGCAATTTAGCCGCCTATTTTTGGCGCCTATAACGTGCTTTTTAGTGCCTAAAAATCCGGCCTCTACTCATAAAGCAGTGCAAATGAAGTAAATTATGGGAACGCCGCGGGAAATTGAAGTTGCCGTGTATAAATATATAACTACATTCTAAATGACAATGCGCTGCGTTTCCTGAAAAAAAAAAAGCCTTTCTATAAGCTATAAATAAAAATTTTTTATGGCGATTACGTGTTCATGGTAGTGCTGACGATGAGCGCCGTGATGGAATCTGGTGTACTTTAGAATCTTAAAGTGACCAAGCTTCGTCGGCAAGAGTGACAAGAACCCGCTGTTCAATTGTCAATCATACAGGCAGAAACCGATCGGTACGTTTAGACCGGCTTTTACGCATATAACTTCCATATTAAACGGTTGTAAACTGTTCAGAGACTCACACGGACGGTTTAGTGTTCCTACAAAGCAACGTTCGGCAAAACTGCTTCGATGGAGGAACCTTGATTCCACAATAAACATCCTTATCTCGTGACGCTTTGATCCTTATCCCGTGACGCTTGCTGCAGAGCAGCAACCCAGGTGCACAGCGACGTTCTTATACTTTCTCATTCTTATACCTTCTCATTGTTTGGGACTGTGCTGCATATGCGCAGTAGATGCCTGTAAGAAATCCGCCAATAAGAACGGTGCTGGCACAGCCCAGTGTAAATATGGCTGCGCCCCGAAAGGCAAATGTGAAAACCTCTATCGCAGGCAGATAGCTTTACAGGCTTATGCACCATCAGAGATAGGAGGTGGGAGAGGGCTCTTACTTTTGCCAACTACTGTAACGCACCACCTGAATGTCGATCATCAGCTTCAGGAAATAAGGGAATTGTCGCCACAATTACAAATATTCCCGCAGCAGAGTCCTCGGCTTGCGATAGATTCTTCAAGGTTATGGACAGACGAGATTATTGTTCAAGACAAGGAACGAGCGAATCCCTTTCAACACCTTGTATTTTCTTCCTACCAGATAAACAAATTTCCTGAAGCCTTGTTCCGATCTGACCACCTTTGTCGACTTTCCTTTTAAACTTATGAGGTGAGCGTTTGCTTTCACGCAGGGAGCAATTTACCTATTGCAGTGCTGCCGTGCTTGGACTAAGTATAACTATAACTTAGCGGTCTTGGGCCGGCCAGGCCGTGAATCCAGAGGCTCAGGCCGAGCCTCAGCATCAAAATAAGGTCGATTCAGCCCTCTATAGTCCATCTCACAACTAGTCTGCAGCACAGTAGAACATACAAATCTCTCGTCCTATCAGGGCTGCACGAACGCAACATATAGTCCCTCGAATATCTCAACAGTGTACAAATATTTTCGAACACTGAATACAGAAATTGAATAGGCAGCTCGGGCTGGTACTTCTGAAATACGAAGAGCGTTTCAATCACTGGCTAAGTTAACAGAGAAAGCCCGCACGGACACAGTTCTTCGGAGGCCAGCTGCTAAGTGGTGTGCAGCCATTCGCGAACATAGTGACATATAGCGTCGCTGAGTCTTCTGCGTGCAGCAGCTGCCCGCTGGTGCTCTTGCTTTCCGTGTGATGGGGCCACCAGTCATGGGAAGGCGGGCTAAAATTGATGCAGCGCACACCGTTAGACTTAGATCGTCGTTGGTTCCCCAGTGCTGCAAACTACTTGGGAGCCGCAGTTCGTTCTACAGGGCTGGGAATGGAAGAGCCATCCTGCATGCAGCTCCTTATCTTTGTTGCAGGATGAAGATGAAGGTTGCTCAGTTTTCTATACCTATCCTCTCCATCGCTGTCGTCAGGTAAGTCATCTCCCTCTTTGGACCAGAAGCTCAGAAAACGTTGACAAACGACGCCACCAGATGCCGCCACTAGCGAATAAAGAAGACCGTGTAATAGGCATCAAACCGCTAAAGCTATGGCGTCGTACCCTCAAGGAGGAGCTTAAGTGTCACCTCCTGTTTCTTTTTTTACTTGCGTAGTGAAGGCACTCGCATAATGAACGCACCCCCCCCCCCCTCCTTTACCAACCAAAAACTACTTTCTTTCCTGCGGCTGCGTAATAAAGGCACCCATTTCTTTTGGCGCGCAGTCCGCTGATGATGATACTAAATACTAGCAGGCGCTCTATTGGGAACGTCGGAATAACTGCGCACTAGTGTAAAGAGCTATACGTTGAATATAAAGAGAGCTTCACTTTTTCCCAAGCAACACAGGTAATCGGCCCTATATTGGAAAAGGCTGGTTTCACTCTGGTCATTTGTAGGACCGACCTTTGAGAATACCTTTCCGATATTGGGCCAATTAGGTGTGCCGCTGGGTTTGTACCTAACCCTACAGGACGAAGATTAAATATGTTCCACGCGGAATTCGAGATTCAATATTGGAAACCACGTCTAGTCACTAAGGGTACTCTGACTGATGTGACATATTAAAGATAGTTGCAACTTCTTGAAGCTGTGCTTCGCTCTGAATGCTGAGAATTGTTCGAGAGTTAACTCCAGTTTAGTTCTGTTTCGACAGCATTATCTGCAGCTAATAAGTTAATACGTGCAGGTTGGACATAAAAGTTGTTGTCTATGTTTTTGAGCTCGCACAGCATGCTAGAAAGAGCGTTTATTTTTTTTTAATGCGAAAGCATTCCATCGCTCATCAGTAGCGGTAGTCCGACGAGACAGATCCATAGCCAATCCAACACTATTCACATAATAATCCATACGTTGGCTATACTGGCCAAACAGTCCTTTCTTCGCAAAAAAGAATTCAAATAAAGCATAGAATAAAAAAGGCAAAGAAAAATGCAAAACTTCAAAACAGAAAAATTAAAATAACAAACAATTAAAAGCATAAAAACAAAAGAATGCTGAAAAAAAGAAAAACATTGGAGGGGGAAAGAGAGGACAGGGAAAGGCTTTCGCATTTCCGCTCTTATTAATCTTTTTATTAAGAAGATGAGTCAGACCGTTTCAAACATTTATTTCGTCATTCTCGTACCGTCCCGTTTCTACCGCTTCAAAATTTTTCCAAATATTTTACCTCGCGTAATGAATGCACCCACACTATTCTCAGAGACTCTTGGGGGAAAAACTGCCTTCATTTATTCGAGTAACTAAGGCAGGTACTAAAAGGTACATACTGCAGTGGTATTTCGAATTTCTTTTTATCATGCGGTTTTGAACATGCAAGGCCTCAGCTACCCTTCCTAAGACCGAGTTATCTGCAGTTCCGTTCATTCGCGATGACCCTTATAAAAATGGTCTCTAACCAGTCTATAGACTTCTTATAGACTCTGTTGCCTTCCTATAGATGTTTCTTTTTGACTATTCATAGTCTATAGACTCTCTATATACAGAAGTCCACTATAGGTGTATGGCCATAAATATATAGACTGTCTATATATACAGGGTGTTTCACCTAAGACTTTCTGCAATTTTTAAAAATAAAATATTTGAATTAGATGCGCGCTTTTTCTGGCATAGCATTGTCAGTGGTGTAGTACATCATAATGCAGCTAAGACGTGCTAACTAGCAGGCTTGTTAACCAATATTTAATAGTTAACTTTTAAACTATTACCGTTGGGCTCCTTAATTATTGAGAGGCATGTAGCCCACCGTACGTAATGTCCATATCCGTTTTTAGAATTTCGAGAACGCGATTATCCTCGGCGCTGTGGCCCAACAAATTTCTCCTACACCGCGCCAAAATACCTGCGGTTTGAGAAGCTTTCAGGCAAAGAAACCTCTCCAGTGAACCTAATTCGTCGAGATAGCCAAAATTTGTTGGGCCACAGCGCCGAGGACAATCGCGTTCTCGAAATTCTAAAAACGGATATGGACATTACTTACGGTGTGCTACATGCCTCTCAATAATTAAGGAGCCCGACGGTAATAGTTTAAAAGTTAACTAATAAATATTGGTTAACAAGCCTGCTAGTTAGCACGTCTTAGCTGCATTATGATGTACTACACCACTGACAATGCTATGCCAGAAAAAGCGCGCATCTAATTCCAACAGCTTATTTTTAAAAATTGCGGAAAGTCTTAGGTGAAACACCCTGTATATAGGCATTTGTATTGCCTGTAGACTGTTCTCTAGGATTTGTCTGTAGAGAGTCTATAGATTTTATAGAAAGAAGTCTATAGACAGTCTATATAATAGACTAATAGTCTATATAATAGACTGTCTAAAAAAATTATAAGGGTGCACCTCGGATCGCTACCGCTCTAAACTACATGTGCGCATTTCTACAACGCTCATGATCGTTCTGTACGGCGGGGAAAGTTTCCTGCCCGAAATAGTTTGCTTCATGTGAAAATGAGAGCAGCTGACATGCGCGCTCATGAATTTGACGTGTTGCTGTCAGAGTCAGCAGGAACTCAAGGCGCCCACTGCAGAGTTTGCATCGGAACCCTTTGTCAGCCTTGTTGAATGCTTGGCGACACGAATACGCGGAAGTGTTGCGTACGGGCTCGGGTGCTCTACTGGGCGTTAGGACTGCTTGACGATTAGGCCTCGTTTTCATTGATGCGCCGTGCGTTATTTCCCTTCAAAACAAATGTATTCATGCCTAAATAATATATCCGGGCTTCAAGACAGTACACATGTAAGTTTTTCAACCGAAACACCTGCGGTCGACTTTCTTCAGGTACATACAAGCCTTCGTAAAAAGTTGTATAACGCATCGACCTCAAAAAAAAAAAACTGGATTTTTCAAACAAAACCCCTAGGCATCGTGGAGTGGCTTTTTTTTTGTTTCAGAGGCGCACATAGCGCTAGAAACTGAAAAATATATACATATATATTCCGAGCGGTAGCAAAATATGTATTCATAAAATTAGTAGATTACGTGCTTCCAAGTGAATTGTTCTGAGATGTATTATTGTAGCGAAAGCTACATTGGCCACGAACTTTCGATTTAGCTGTGGCGGTGCTCCGAGGAGGCACAGAGACCGACCTTGAGCCGTTGCCTAGCAACCGCCGCAGCTGGCGGACGCCGCGCGCTCGCCGCGCCATTTGGCATGACGTCATACCGCGCGCCTCGCCGCGTAGCCCCCGCCGCCGTTCGGTATGACGTCACACCGCTTGCCTCGTCTTCGCGCTCGCCTCCGCTCGCTTCGCCAACCGAAATGTGACGTCGCTACCGAAATGTCATTAGACGAAACTGCTTTCGCTAAGTATATCCTGGCCTAGCTGAGCTAAAGCACTGCCATTTTTTATGTGTTCGCTAGTGAGCACTAAAAAGCGTGCTATTTGCGATGAAAAATTTAAATTCTCCTCAAACAAAAAGAACTGTTGCTAGACGTAACACATCTGAAATGAAAAATGCTGCCTGTTCCCTATGCACATAATTGCGTACACAGCGGCCGAAAGGCCCATTGTTGCAACAAAGTACATGAGAGAACGGTTTGTGAAGAAACTGCTTTTCCAATGCATGCTGCGATGGCACCTTGGCCCCCGCTGAGAAGCTTTAATTTCTCTTTTTTCTACATTTTTCTTCTACCAGCGTGTGGACATACTCGATGCCCCGCTGCACCGAAGGTGACTGCGACCCGGAGAGGTGTTCAGAAAAGCAATGCTCCTGCGGAAGTTTCAAGGAATTCTGTGGCTGCTGCGACATTTGCTACAAGGTACACACTGCTCAAACATACTCGCGGAAAGAAAGCTGGCACGTGGGTATCTATCTGGTGAATCAGAAACCAGTTCCTGTAGTGTGTTAACACCCGACCATGCGTTTTTGGAAACTACTTAAGTACCGTAATTTCCGCACTGTAGACCGCACCTCATCCATATTCGTCGAGGCACTATTTTGCCTGAGAAAAAAAAAGGCATTTCTAGATCGTCCGCAGCTGGTGAGTAGACTAGGCCCACATATGGAACGCGTTGATTGCATTGCACCAAGAAGCACAGAGCGCCGTGAAGGATGTTTTTTTTTTTTTCGGGGGCATAGCTATCGTGCTTCAGAATGCCCTGGCTTCAAGACTACCTGACTTTGGGAACAAAAGTTAAGCTGTAAATGTATGTAGCAAGAAAGCCAGCGCAGAGGACGGAGACGCAGAACAGGAGCACAGGACGACGCTGGACTATCGACTGCTTTTATATCCCTAACGGTCACATTTATACCCTTCAGTTTCGATGTGTGGGCCTTTACAAGCTTCTTTACAATCGTGTAGCGGCTCGCCCAGCTCTCCACTCAAATGTAAATGAACGTTGGCATTGAGGGGCCTCTTACCAGCCGCGAGAATTATTTCTATTAGTTCGACAGCGCTCATACGATCGTGAGAGCCGAGAAAAAATCTTGGCTGTGCATCCCTCGTTGCCAGAGCAACTGTAACTCCAGAAGCGAGAATTTGGCCCGGGCAACCCCTACATCTGACCTTGGCCGATTTCGACCAAAATCGGTGTCCAAACATAACTGATTTATGGTTTATGGGGCTTTAACGTCCCAAAGCGACTCAGGCTATGAGGGACGTCGTAGTGAACGGTTCCGGAAACTTCGACCACCTGGGGTTCTTTAACGTGCACTGACATCGCACAGCACACGGGTCTTTAGAATTTCTCCTCCAAAGAAATTCAGCCGCCGCGGCCGGGATGGAACCCGCGTCTTTCGGGTCAGCAGCCGAGCGCCTTAACCACCGGCCCAAAAATTGAGAACTAGACGGTGTTCCGAAATGGAATATAGCAGAAAAATTGTCATTAATGAACCCTGAGGCTTCAGGTGAATGGCGTCTGTAGAACATTGTTAGTGAGTTGATTCGACCCCGTCACTCTTCCCGGAAAAAAAAAATATTTGAAGCAGTTATTACCCGAACCAAAAGGAGGTGATCGTGAGCCTGTAATCTCTTTTTGTAGCGTAACCTGACTACTACCCCTGTCACACGGCCAGTTTCTATGGCAATTGAGTCGAGAGCCGTCGAGATTATCTATCAATATCGAACTCGAAGGAGTTGTGTCGCTGCTATATACACGGCAACTCTCAATATGGGCATTGAAATGGTTCTCGTGGTTTACGCCAAGCTTGTGTGCCGCCACACTTGCTACTTTAGATTTTGCGGAATTAATTGAAATATTTTGATATGCACTTTTTTGGAGTCATGGAGGTTTTTAGTCCTTATTTGAAGCCAGTTACGTTGTACTGAAAGACGTTGTCTTTTGCACAATTTTCTGTCACTGTTTTGTAATGCTCTGGCAATACTGATAGCGCTGGCGTTACCGTCTTTTGCGATCAAGAGTATAAAACTAATGCGCTTTAAACCAGACCGATGCAATTTTTATGTCATTGCACAGAATAATAGTTTGCAGCTTGCATTAAAGTTCAGGAGAATAATGCTTGCTCATGCTTTTGTGTCGTGCACGAAAGTGCGCGTTGGCGCCACTCGAAGCAACGCTAGCAGCCTTGGGCGATGCTTGAAGCATTTCCCTTTTGTTGTAAACTCTCAAGAAATGAAATAAAATAAACAAAAATTTGAGAGAAAGCCCGCACCCAACCAAAGGTTATCGCAGGCGAACCAATTAAAAATAAAAGAAAAGGGCCAATGCCCCAGAAAAAATTTAAGGGAAGCCAATAACAAGAGAGGAAAAAATGGCACAAATGATGGGCGGGCAAAAGTGATTTTAAGGCAAGACGCCCCTGAAGGATTAAGATGGACGAAATGAACATGAAACAGGGATGGTTCCAGCTTGTCCACATTTTTCAGACAGTCTCGCAGGCGGCCAGGAGGAAGGAAGGTGCGGGGATCTGTAGGAAGGAAGAAGAAACAGGAAAAAAAAGCAAGGAGAAAAAAAAAACGAACAAACAGGACTCGATGCCCATTGGAACCGGCAGTGTAACAGCGCTAAATGGCCTTTGAGTCGATAGACTATCGGTTAGAGGTCCTTCGAAATGCCCGTGTGACAGGGGTATAAGGAGGTTTATTGGTTTATTGGGGTTTAACGTCCCAAAGCGACTCAGGCTATGAGGGTCGCCGTAGTGGAGGGCTCCGGAAATTTCGACCACCTAGGGTTCTTTAACGTGGACTGACATGGCACATTACACGGGCCTCTAGAATTTCGCCTCCATCGAAATTCGATCGCAGCGGCCGGGATGGAACCCGCGTCTTTTGGGTGAGCAGCCGAGCGCCATAACCACTAAGCCACCGCAGCGGCCTACAGGGGTATAAGAGTAGTTTCTTTCACTCCGGTGACCACGGTCAGAGGCCAGAAATTTTCGTCTTGTTGCGCCCTTGATTCTTCGTACAAGATCAGTCTCTCTCAGGGCTGAATTGACTTTGACATGACTTGATTCGCAGTGCCCCGGGGAAGAGTGCATCGGGGACTTCAACGACCAGTGCTCAGAAGGTTACGAGTGCGTAGTTGACAACAACGGGGCGCAACGCTACAAGGGACAGTGCGGGAAAGAACCGGTGGCTGACCGCGGACGCCATGACTAGTGGGCACGCAGAAGTCGTCCGCCGGATATCCCAATTCCACGTGACTGTTTCTGGGAAGCCTAGATTAGGGAGCGAATTCGCATGGCGCTACACCGTAAGTCGTTGAAAGATGCTGTGTCCTGTAACCTTGCATTGCACTGCAGAAGTTGCAAAGATTATTTTCCTTTGCTGGATAAAACAAGTATCTTGTTTACTTACAGTGATCAGACATATCGTGAGCTAGTGGAAGCTTACCAGATCAAAAGAGACACATCATCACCTTCGGTTAACGCATCACCGTGCTTGACAAGGAGATAGCGTTTTTACGTAACTCTTCAGTACGAGTGCACAGTACGGAGGGTTGGTTTGATGCCTTACCTTTTGTTTTCTTTTTTGTTTTCTTTAGTGGTTGTCTGTTTTTAGGCCATGTTGGTTTGAGTTGATTGTGGCTTCCTATCGGTGGTGTGGAAGGAAGGGTAGTGGTTCCTTTTCTTTCTTTTCTTTGGTATCTGGTTTTGTGCACCTATAAAGCTTCCTTTCTGTAATAAAAATTCAGTTGATAGTCTGCGCCCGTGTTGTCTTTTTTCGCGCTGCGTCTTGTAGGTTACAGAGAAATCACACAACATTATAGGCTCAATCGAACAAAGTACCCCGCTGCTGATAAATCATTGACAAAGAGTCAGGCCACCTCTTAGCGCCGTCTCCAAACTTATACGTTTCCGAACCCGGTTATGTGTAGTCGTTATTATCCGGGACAATATTCAAACGAGTGTAAGCAATGTAAGGCCAAAGCGGATCTCAACCATATTCTCTGGAAATGCCCTTTTGCCCCCCTGGAGGGACAAAAAATAAAGTCACTTGAACAATGGGAGGCTCTCCTACTCAGCTCCGATCCGGAGACTCAAACAAAAGTCGTCCAACTGACCGAAGACGCCGCCAGGAGCCAAGACCTTCTGGCCGTCGTTTAGGCGGGGGGCCTATATGCCCTTCAGACTGTTGGCAATAAACGTTTTACAATCCAAAAAAATCGCGCTGCCAAGTATGAGTCCTCACCAACTAGCCCAATTGTCTGTTCTTATTAGGGAGCGAAATAAAACTCTGTACGCCTCATTTCCTCTGCAGAGAACCGTAAGTTTAACTCGTCACTCTAATAAAAGAGCAAAACGCTGAGGCAGCGTATGATTTGGTTTATGGTTTGATTTATGGGGTTTAACGTCCCAAAGCGACTAAGGCTATGAGAGACGCCGTAGTGGAGGGCTCCGGAAATTTCGACCACCACGGGTTCTTTAACGTGCACTGACATTGCACAGAGGCAGCGTATGAGTATCGAGCGTTAGCAATATCGAGCGAATACTGCGTCATTAGCCATCTTCGCTAGATCCTGTAATTTTTTTTTGTTATATCCGGATATCTAGCTTTTTATTGCCAACGTATCAGCCCAAGAAGAGACGTCTTTTGACACCACTTCGAGTGCCCTACGCCAACCAATTTGGCCTTAATGGACGATTGAAGTTTCTGGTTCGAACCCGACCGCGGCGGCGGCATTGCGCTGGAGGCGGAACCTAAAAGGCGCCCGTGTGCTGTGCGATGCCAGTGCACGTCGAAAATACCCAGTTGGTCGAGATTATTCCGAAGCCCGCCACCACAATACCTCTCTCTTCCTTTCTTCTTTCACTCCTTCCTTTATCCCTTCCCTTACGGCGCGGTTCAGGTGTCCACCGATGTATGTAAGACAGATACTGCGCCATTTCCTTTCCTCAAAAACAAATTTAAAAACCAATTTAAGTTTCAAGAAGCCACGATTTGTGGAATTAAAGGTTGTCGGTGTGAATTCCTATAATATGCTACGCTTTTATTCTACTAGTAATATCATGCTCCGTAACGCGCGGAATCGTTTGATACAACTCCGAACATTCACGCCAATTAGGTAGTCCACATCCTGTATACCAGTGGTACCACCCACTGATCCCACTTGAATGACCTCGTATTTCGTACTAACACGACATTGAATACAATCGCGCCTACGGCCGCTTATCTGTTTTTTCAGCCAGCGTCCGCTTCGGCGGACGCTGTTGTTGCTGCGACGCGCGTCTTTTCTTTTTTTTTCGTTTTCTCCTTCCTCTGATCTGTTGAACTCTCCTCTATCTGCACGCGGCAGCGGTGGTGGCTCGGCAGGAGCCAGGTGGCAGGCCCGTGCAATTTCCTTTTCATCCTTCTGTCAGTCTCATCAACAGCGAGTATTTCAGCTAATGAGATAATGCTGTGAAAGCCCAAGTCATATGCGCTCAGCCCGCGCGCAGCGTGTTTCGCGCCCGTTCCTTGCTGCTCTTCTCAAGGTTGTGTACACCAACGGGGCGCAATCATGGCTCTATTTAAGTAACCGCTGCCGAAAAATGTATTTCAGGGCTTGTTAACATTTAGGCTAGAGTTAGGCAAAACTCGATGTTTTGAAACTTAGCCCCGCCTAACTTCCAAATATGCAATCATACTGATTTGATATTTAGCTGACACGACCTATCGTATATGCGCTCAACTGAATAAACTTTTGCGATTTTGTGCTTTTACGAGCTCTCTTTTGGGCTTTTCGGCATTCTCTGCACTGCGCTCTACACGGCACTCTCTAAACGGCACTATCTAAACGGCGCTCTCTAAACGGCACTCTCTAAACGGCACTATCTAAACGGCGCTCTCTAAACGGCGCTCTCTAAACGGCACTCTCTAAACGGCACTCTCTAAACGTCACGCTCTACGCGGCACACTCTGCACCTACTCTATACGGCACACTCTAAACGGCACTTTTTACATGGCACTCTCTGCAGGACACTCTCTAAACAGCGTTCTTTAAGCGGCGCTCTCTAAACAGCACTCCACACGGTACTCTATAAATGGCACTTTCTACACAGCACTTTCCAAACGCCACGCTCTACACGGCAATCTCTGCACGGCACTCTACACGGCACTCTGTAAACGGTGTTCTCTAAACGGCGCGCTCTAAACGGTCTCTCTAATCAGCAGTCCACACGGTGCTCTATATATGGCACTTTCTATACAGCACTTTCTAAACGGCACGTTCTACATGGCATTCTCTGCACGGCACTCTACACGGCACCCTCTAAACGGCGTTCTCTAAACGGCACTCTCTAAATGGCACTCTCTAAATGGCACTCTCTAAATGGCACTCTCTAAATGGCACTCTCTAAACAGCACTCCACACGGTACTCTACAATTGGCACTTTCTACACAGCACTCTCTAAACGGCACGCTCTACACGGAATTATCCGCAAGGACTCTACACGGTACTCTTTAAACGGCACTTTTTACATGGCATTCTCTGCACGACACTCTCTAAACGACACTCTACACGGCACTCTCTACATGGCAGTCGATACGCCATTCTCTGAGCGGCACTCTCTACACGGCATTCAACACGGCACTCTCTAAACGGCACTCTCTACATGACACTCTCTACATGGCACTCTTTACATGGCACTCTGCACGGCACTCTACACGGCGCTCTCTACACAGCGCTCTCTACACAGCGCTCTCTACACGGCGCTCTCTACACGGCGCTCTCTACACGGCGCTCTCTACACGGCACTCATTGCAAGGCACACTCTACACGGCATACTCTAACGGCACTCACTAACGGCACTCTGCACTTCTCTGCTGCGACAACTTTCACCGAGTAAAACTGAGTTGTGTTTTCAGCGTCGTCTTGTCTACTATCTCCTCAGTGAACGCGTCCTTTTCTGCTTTTTTTTTCCTTAACCACGCACCAACTAGTCCATCAAGCTAAGCTTCTTCAGCACTCTACTCAGCGCCTATTTTAATGTATTGCGCTCAAAACGTGATTTCGTGTGAAAAAACGTACCATGTTCAAGCGAGCCAGCTAGTGCGCTTTTTTTATTCGAACGCCAACGTGCACCCTCCGTCCACAGGCGAAGCCATATTTTAAGGCGGAAGCCTTTAATGCCTCATCGTTGTAAGCAGGAGCTGTCGACAGAAATGTCACGCTTTTCAATTGGTCGAAACGATCGTGACGTCACAGTGCGCGAATTACAAACGGGGCCAATTGTACTTTGGCTGCTAACCATGCAACCAATTCAAGGGATCGTATAGTGATGCTGCAAGTAAGTTTGACTGAGTTTAGTTAATTGCTTACTTAACCAATTAGTCTAATTAACCTTTATAGTCAGACCAGATAAATAAATAAAACCTAGTAAGAAATTAGCCGAGCTTGGGAATCGAACCCCGGTCTCCGGAGTGCGAGTCGAGCACGCTAACCACTCCGCCATGCCAGCTCGATGGTTTGGAATGAACAAAGGTGCGTCTAGTGAATACGATGTCTTCGTTCACTCCCATCTTCCTCCCTTCCCGTTACGGCGAGGTTTAGGTGTTCACCGAGATATGAGAGACACATTTCCTTTCCTCAAAAACCAATTTACCAACGAGCAAGGCGTATTTGTCCGCGTTTCAGATTGGTCCAAACTGTAGTGACGTCACTGCGCGCGAATTTTGACGGGTGTCCACCGAAATATGTGAGACAGTTACTGCGCAACTTCCTTTCCTCAAATACAATTTTCTACTAGTGTCTACTGAGATATGTGGACAGTTAATGCGTAATTTCCTTTCCTGAAATACAATTTTCATTTTCTTCATTACGGCCCCTCTTTCTTCTTTCACTCACACTTCCTCCCTTCCTGTATGGTGCGGCTCAGGTGTCCACCGAGATGACAGAGAATTACAGTCCCATTTCCTTTCCTCAAAAAGCGTTGCGTTCAAAGAGCAACGCATCGCGCCGAACGGGTGGTGGCGTTCCTTGGCCTCCGTGGCAGCGCTACAACACCCTGTCGCGTTCCACTCCTAAAGGCGAAGCTTAAGCGTCATTAATTGGCAGTTAATTAACGCACCAACAAATTGTGCACTGAACAATCGCGTAGCAGAATGCAGCTCTCAGGCTTTCGCCTTTCACCACTTTAGCCGCTAAAGTTCCTCGCAATTTTTCTCAGTTAACGACGCAAACAGAGGTCGCCAAGCAAGGTTCACGATAACCGTGATTAGCGGCTAAACAGCGACGCGGTTTCAAGTAACTGCGGTTGTGGACGATCCGTTAGAGTGGTTTCCCAAGGTTATTTTGTCGCGTAGTTATTTTGGAGACCTCTGTCTGAGGCGCCAACGTGAGCCGATATTCTACAGCTGTGCTTTCTGAGCCCACTTCTGGCATAAACAGCAAGATACGTTGTCTTACCACCGTGGGACAAAACAGAATGACTACGTTGACCTAAATTTTATTATTAGCTGATTTTTATTTTGCACACGGCGCATGTCGGGTTCTTCTATAAGAGGGCTGTTGAACTGCTCGCTTAACTATTTCTGGCCTGCTGGACAAGACAGACCTCCGACTCAGAGAAGCCGGACGAGGTAAGAAGTTGCATGCCGCGTATGTAGGAAATAGCACGGGAGGAGTTGACCAAGGCCACTACGCTGACCTGAAAGACGCGGGTTCGATGCCGGCCGAGGCGGTTGAATTTCTATGAAGGCGAAATTCGAGAGGCCCGTGTACTGTGCGATGTCAGTGCACGTTAAAGAACCCCGGGGGGGTCGGAATTTCCGGAGCCCTTCACCACGGCGTCCCTCATAGCCTGAGTCGCTTTGGGACGTTAAACCCCATAAACTAAAGTAAGGACGGCGTGAGGACGACAAAAATGACGACCAGAAAAAATAGACAACAACAGAGGATCCAGACAAGACCCTTTCGATTACTACCGAAAGTTGTGGCGCATTCAAATCAACACCTATTTTTCATGCTTTTTTTCGCCGTCCTGTTTTAGGAATAGTCTGTAATTGAGTGCACGTACTCAAACCTTATTATTCGCCAAGATTTCTTTTTTTTTTTACAGTTGGCGCTGGTGCTACTTAGTTTTTTTTTTTGTTATGTTGCTTCCTTTCCTGCCTAACACACTCCTTGTAGTACTGGTTGTCATAATTATTCCTGCACTTTTTTGTAGGCAATCTTTCTGTTGAACTGCGACAGCTGTTTTGCTTGGGTGTCTCCCCAACCTAAAATTCAAAAAAAAAAAAAAGTTTGTGATAGCGGTCGTAAACTTCAAAGTAATGTAGGCTCTTGACACTGATTAGAATGATAACTACATTTAATTTTTCATTAACTAAATACTTATATGCGAGCATGGGAACGTGCTTTCGATACTCGAAGACGGATTAGAAGCGCACTTAAAAGGGGGGCAAAATCATTCGTAAATGAGTGTAGAGAAAGGCACCAGCTTAATAACGGAAGATTTGGCTGCAGATTTCAAAGATTCAGAATGGCAAACAAATAAAAATGTACGGCACGGTGGCAAATTTTAAAATTACTTAACTGTGACGCAATCTGATACTCGCGGAGAATGCAATTACACGAATGGGAAAATTCCAGGTGATAGGTAGGGTTCACTAAATCTGCTGCACTTCTAAAGCGTTTCTGGTTGCAGCAGTCAGCACAGGTTTCAAATGATGACCTAGTGATGTTAAATCGAAAACATTCCGTTTTCGCTCAAGCTGCGTGCCACGCCATTTCGTTCTGCCCTGTTCTTGTTCAGTCTCGTTTTGAAAAGACTGAATATTGCCACGTATCATTGCAGTGTTTGTTCGTTCACGCTCAAGGTAGCAGGAAAGGGTCGTTATCACTTTTGTTCGTGGCGCGAGAAGCGACCAGACTAATCTCGATTGTTCGCAGCCATGAAAGGCTGCATCTAGGTTTTTCCAGATTACCGTAGATGATCTTGACCTGTTATCTGGAAGTTTCCTTGCCGGCTTTAAATTGAGCGATGCCGCGAGCGGCGGACATTCGTAGTTCGACGACCGCCGAGAGCGCCTGTTGCTTACGCCGCCGCCGAGTGATTCAGTTATTTTGAGGGCGCAAGTCAGCCCAAATAAAGAGCTTCGTTTGCAAGTATTTCTGGTGTCTTCCTGACCGCTGGACTGCCGTCACTACAACGTGACATCTGGTGGAGGTGCTGGGTAGCCTCCCATGTTCCGGACACCCCCTACAAGTCGAGACGCCAGCCCTTTGAGTCATCTACCGCAGGACCTGAGTCCAGTCCACCGCGCAAGCCGACGCCTGCAAGGGGACGCACCTGAGTTCGGGACCCTGCCGGACCCTACCCGGAAGCGAAAGCAAGTACCAACGTCCATCATGACCTTGCCCCAGACGACCACTCCAATCATTCTGCAGCAGCCCCGGGTGCCACCAACCTTCGACGCTTCGCCTGGCGCCGACCCCGAGGAATGGCTGGAGCAGTTCGACCGTGTGGCTGTCTTCAACAACTGGGACGACGCCATGAAATTTAGGTACGTCTTCTTCGCCCTGGAGGGACCAGCAAGAGTCTGGTTCGAGAATGAGGAAGCCAGCCTTGCCAACTGGGAAACCTTCAAGGAACAGCTTCTGAAGACCTTCACAAACGTCGTGCGAAAGGAGAGAGCCCAGCAGCTGCTACAGTCTCGCATACAACACCCAAACGAGACCGTTGCAGTGTATACTGAGGAGATGAAGCGTCTCTTCCGGCGTGCCGACATGAACATGAAGGAAGAAGAGAAGGTGAAGTTGCTTATGCGAGGAGTTAAAGAGCAACTATTTGCCGGCCTCGTTCGTAACCCACCGAAAACCGTCGCTGAATTCGTAGAAGAGGCATCCACAATGGAGAAAACTCTCGACGCCCGAGCCCGCCAGTATGACCGCCAGCAGCGCTTTTTGTCAGCAAGCTGCATGGACACCGCTAACAATGATAACCTGCGGGAGGTTATACGTGAAGTTGTGCGAGAGGAGCTCCGACGGTTGCTGCCAACGGGAACGCAGCCGCAACTTTCATCGCTCACTGACGTCATCCGGGACGAGGTTCAACAGGCCTTGGGTGTGACGCCGACACCCACGCAGCCTCTGCAGCCCCCAGCCATGACTTACGCCGCAGCTGTGCGCCGTCCTGCACCTCGACGACGGGACCCAAGCCCCTATCGCCCTCAGCCAGCTGCGTTGGACCGCCGCCCACTCGCCCCAACCCGCCCGTCCTACGAGCGACGCGCGCAGCCGAGGAAATGCGACGAGTGGAGAACTCCCGACCAGCACCGCCCACTATGCTTCCACTGTGGCGAAGCCGGTCACGTCCTCCGGCACTGCCCATACAGAAGACTGGGCATCCGAGGGTTCTCTTACGACGCTCCACGACCCCGACCCGGCCAGCGACCAGCCGAAATCGAGGAGTTTTTACGTCGGGAAGAATACTCATCGCCGAGCCGCCTATCACGTTCCCCGTCGCCATCGTCCCCACGCTTTGTTTCTCCTAGCCGAGGTTACGCCGTGCGTGGACGCTCCCCCAGCCCACGAAGGTTAAACTAAATAAAGCAGCCTCTGGAGGTGAGGTTGCTTCTAAGCGCAATGACAAAGATCCTCCATCGACGAGTACTCAAGACCATGCCTCAACTACGACGACAACACCGACGACGACAACACCGACGACGACAACACCGACGACGACAACACCGACGACGACAACGCCGACGACGACGACACCGACGACGACGACACCGACGACGACGCGGCCAGACTTGAAGCTTTTACCGCTGCCCAGTGAAGTAACGTCGCAGTATGCCCACCGCAGCCTCACTACTCGACGAAGCCGAGATCGGACACCGAAGACAACGTACAATACCAGAACGCGAACAAGTGACCTTGAAGTTACGGTCGACGGTCACGCGGTTACTGCCTTGGTGGACACGGGAGCTGACTACTCTGTCATGAGTGGCCCACTCGCTGTCCGACTCAGGAAGGTGACAACAACCTGGGATGGCCCGCTGATCCGCACCGCAGGTGGCAACCTGATTACGCCGTCAGGACGCTGCACCGCGAGAGTTACTGTAAATGGGAGAACCTATGCGACAACCTTCCTGATCCTACAGCAATGCTCGAGAGACGTGATTTTGGGAATGGACTTCCTGAACGAACATCGGGCGATCATCGACCTTCGATCTAAGTCGATCAAGCTTTCCACGGAAAAAGCCATACCTGTTGCGACGAGCGCAACTCATCACGTTGCCTTAAACGTCCTCGATGAAGCATTGAGCGTGCCGCCCCGATCAAGTGTTCTCGTCGGCATAGGTACTGGAGACATCGAAAATGCCGAAGGTGTTATCGAGGAGAACACCCAGTTACTCCTGGATCGAGGATTGGGCGTCGCGAGGGGAGTCGCCGAAATCCGAAATGGCCGAGCCCAGGTGTTGCTAACCAACTTAATAATAATAATAATAATAATCGTTTATTTTTCCTCTTTTACAAAGGAAAGGAGCAGCCACGAAAAAGCTGCTTCAGAGAGCAGCTTGACGGGGTGACTGCCCCCTTTCTGACGGCATTTGGCAGCGCAGGATAAATGAACTGATTGAATTTTTACATCAATAAATCAAAATTGAAAGAAATTTGAGTTAAAAAGCACAAAAAGAAAAATCAAAGTACATCATGTACATAGCACTAAATGAGGACATGGACAAACTGTTCACAAAAACATTTGACGGAATTGTTTCAGGGAAACAACTGTAAAATCTTTCCGACTATTGCGTGAGTGCTGATTGAGTAAAACAGGAAGCCTATAACGAAGCATCTGCTTGCCGTAGTTTGTGCGACAGCCAGTGATATGCCAACGTTCTGGATTTCGGATGTTATGTGTATTGATGTGTTGTTGAAGCACCGCTAGTAATGTTAGCGTGTCGTCCTTCTTGGTGATGCCTAGTCTATAAAGTAGGGAAAGTCTGTAGTTATACAAGGATGTCATTTTAACAATTTTTAGTTGCTCAAATAATGGCCCTGTGTGTGCGGTGAAAGGAGCTTTAGAAATTAGTCTGATTGCTCTTTTTTGCAGCAGTAATAACTTAGTGATATTTTCTCCAGTTGTGGTTGCCCACACTAGTGCGCAATAGTTTAAAATAGAGGAAAAAAGTGCATTGTATAGGAGAATATTAATCGAGAGAGGAAATACTGAAAGATGTCGACGTATGGAACCTATAGTGCGTGAGAGCTTTGTGGCTAAGTATTCTACATGGGCATCCCATGACATATTGTCTGAAAAATAGACGCCTAACGTTTTGACAGATTTGCTAACTTCTATTTGACTGTCGTTGAGTATGAGTGGGGATAACTCGAATAATCTGTTTTTGGGGTGGAAGAGTACAGCTTTTGTTTTATTTACATTAAGTTTTAAACTGTTCTTAGATGCCCATTGATCAATTTTGCCTAAGGTCGTGTTAGCACGGCTCGATAGATCAATACCTGAATGACCAGAGAAAAACAGACTGGTATCGTCGGCGTAAATAATGTATTTTGCAGATGGATCTATGCTGACAATATCATTAATGTAAAGAATAAAAAGAAGAGGGCCTAAAAGACTTCCTTGTGGAACTCCTGAGATGACGGGCTGCACTGCAGAGGAAAAACCATTTATTTCAACATACTGTGTTCTACTGGATAAGTAAGAAGATATAAGGGAGTAGGCTGTGCCACGTATACCATAGCGGTCTAGTTTATTGAGTAACGTTTTGTGATTAATGCTGTCGAAAGCTTTCGAGAAATCTAAAAAGACTCCTAGCACTAGTTTCTTTTCTTCAAAATTCTCTAAAATATACTCTTTTTGCGTGAGAAGGGCAAGCTCAGTTGATCTGTTTTTCCTGAAACCAAACTGAGCGGGGTTTAAAATATTGTGACGGTCGATGAAGGATGTAAGACGCGTGAGAATTAATTTTTCGAAACCTTTTGAGAAGGTAGGCAAGATAGAGATTGGGCGATAGTTAGCAAGGTCGTTTTTATCGCCTTTTTTAAACAATACTATCACCTTTGCAGACTGCATGCTGCGTGGAAATACCCCTTCTGAGATGCATGTATTAAAAATATGTGTCAAACAGCTTGATATACCATGAATAACAAATTTAACTGGCTTTATCTGAATGCCTGTACTATCTACAGATTTGCTGTTATTAAGGCTGTTGAAAGCCGCGACCACCTCGTCGTCTGAAACAGGATTTAAAAAAACAGTAGAGTTATTGCGAGAATAATTGAGCGGCAAGTCTTCGCAAGATGAGGAGGGTTCAGCTATGGAAATAAAAAAGTCATTAAATGCGTTCGCCAGTTCGGGTCCCTCACAATCTACTCCGTGAAGAGTAATTTTGGTGAACGGTTCTGGCGTACGCCCTATGATT
This sequence comes from Amblyomma mixtum, assembly GCF_055824585.1. Classification (NCBI taxonomy): domain Eukaryota; kingdom Metazoa; phylum Arthropoda; class Arachnida; order Ixodida; family Ixodidae; genus Amblyomma; species Amblyomma mixtum. The sequence goes on along the minus strand of NC_143015.1, from coordinate 157,918,378 downwards.
GAGCTTAATTTCTTCCAGGTCGCCTGGCAACTATTTCTCGACGAGAGAAACAGGTTCTCATAATACAGTTTTTTCGCGACTCGAAGCTCCTTTGTCACCTTATTCCTGAATGATTTGAAGGTTTTCAATGCGTCAGGACATTTGGTTTTCAAAAAATTGCTGTACAGTTTGTCACGTTTTTTTATCCGTTTAAGCAACTGATGACTGACCCACGGTTTGCGAGCCTGCCGGGGGGGATTGTGTACTTTGTGTGGAAAGCAGGTAGAATATATTTCTTGAAATATCGTAATAAATTTACCATACGCTACCTCGGGATTTCGTTCAGAAAAAACATCACTCCAATCCGCGCCGGCTATATGTTCACGAAAGTTGGAAAGTGTAGAAGGATTAATATCCCTGTAAGAATATTCTTTCGGCCTTCTCTTGATATTAAGAGTATGGTTCACAGATAGGAAAATGGGTAGATGATCGCTAATTTGTAAACTGATTACTGCGGATGTTAGATGAGCTGGATTTATATTTGTAACGAAAACATCTAGTAATGTTTCTGATTCACTCGTTACTCTCGTTGGCGCATTCACAGCATTCAGACAACAGTGAACATTTAACAGTAAATCTAATTCATGCCTCACCGTGCTGTTCGATAAAAGATTAATGTTTAGGTCACCACCAAGAACGATATTATACTTATGTTGGTTTACATACTCAAGAAGGGAATCCAGGAAAGAAAGGAAAACACTCGTATCGCCAGATGGAGGACGGTAACAGACAGTAAACACATATGAACGGAATTTAAGTGTAAGTACCTCATAATGGGCGTTTACACAACAAAATTCATCCAGCAGTTCACATTCCATATCTTTTAAGATCAACAGCGATACGCCACCTCCTCGTTTACCCTGGCGGTTCAGACAGTAACTCTTATAAGCTGGGATACTAAATGTCTCGTCCTCAGTACAAAACCATGTTTCTGTGAACAATAGAACGTGAATCGTCAACTTCACTTCAGCAAGAAAACACTCAATGTCGTCTTGCTTCCCTCTGCCTGAACGCAGATTAAAATGAGCAAAGTTCAAACATTGCTGCGAAGTTTTGCAATGGAAAGCCAGCTCCGATGAACAGACTGGACTTTGCAGAAAATGAAGCATTGAAAAATGTAACAAAAAATAACTGAACAAACATCAAAGTGGTGTACACATCACGCGTTCACAAGTTTAGCGAAATCCTCCGGGCTACGAATGACAATAGCAGTCTCCCCTTCCTCCTTTCTAATAAGTACGCGACCACCGGCATGCCACGCGAAGCGATAGCCGTTTGCTGCTGCCCAGTCCCGGCTCAACTGCAGAAGGTTTCTGTTGTACTTCGTCAGGTTTTCCGATATGGAAACAGAAGAGTTGGCCTTTCTCAAAGCTATACGGCCTGCGAGCCACTTGTCGCGAAGCGCTTGGTGTGAGAAACGTACAAGAATCGTGGGTACTTTCCCCGGTTTAGCAGGGAGACGGTGAACATTATCTATGTCACTCGATTTCAGTTCTTGCAGTTTGATCGTTTCAGCGACATTGTTCAATTTAGCTAGCAAGTCTTCTTCAGGGGAAACGGGAATTCCGTGAACTTCGATGTTGTGCTTCCTGCTATATAGCTCTAGCTCATTTACAGACAGTTTCAGTTGGTCAACGGTGCTGCTATCGCAGCTTTTCTCTTCTAGCTTCTGGACGCGCTTTTTAAGGCTACCTATTTCCTTGTCTTGCTGCTCCTGTTTCTCTAGGATGGCATCATATTTGGCTGACATCATTTCTATGGATGTCCTTACTTCCTCGACTTGAGACGGCAAACACGCGAGCGCGTCCAACTTCTGAACAATATCAATGAGGCTTGCAGCGAGTTCTACATCAACGGAACCCTTCCCACCAGATTTTAGCTTCGAGTTGCGGCAAGGCACACAACGCCACGATTTGCGACCGGCTTCGCCTTTAGATCTAAAAGTCGCCTCCGACCAGCCCGAGCAAGTACCAAGGTGATAGCTGCACTTACATTCGGCGCACAGCAGGGCCTGGTCATCCGCTGGTATGGCTTCGTCACAAGATGGGCATACAGAAGACATTTCGGCGCAGCATAAAAACGAACAAAGAACACAAGCAGTGTGGCAGCAGCGGTGGCAGTGCGGGAAGGAAATACAGGAGACAAAATAAACCAAAAAATGTTATTCAGCACCAACCTGGAAAGCGAAGCAAGATCAGATTAGGGGGGCGTCCTCGCTCTGCCGCCGCTGCCGCCAAAATGCCTCGTTCGTGAATTACAGCCACCAGGAGCACAGCAAGGGTACGCAGGTGTTACGTCAGGTGTGACGTCAGTCTTGAAAACAGACCACGCAGGATTACGCGATTCTTGCGTGAGAAGGCTTGAAATTCCGGCCTGGGAAAGGCGAAAGACGAAACGGTGGTGAGTGGACGACGCCCCACGAAGTCAACGCAAGGAGTAGAGCCAAGACCGGCAGCAGGCTTAGTGCACGGACCTGGAAAGCGAAGCAAGATCAGATTAGGGGGGCGTCCTCGCTCTGCCGCCGCTGCCGCCAAAATGCCTCGTTCGTGAATTACAGCCACCAGGAGCACAGCAAGGGTACGCAGGTGTTACGTCAGGTGTGACGTCAGTCTTGAAAACAGACCACGCAGGATTACGCGATTCTTGCGTGAGAAGGCTTGAAATTCCGGCCTGGGAAAGGCGAAAGACGAAACGGTGGTGAGTGGACGACGCCCCACGAAGTCAACGCAAGGAGTAGAGCCAAGACCGGCAGCAGGCTTAGTGCACGGACCTGGAAAGCGAAGCAAGATCAGATTAGGGGGGCGTCCTCGCTCTGCCGCCGCTGCCGCCAAAATGCCTCGTTCGTGAATTACAGCCACCAGGAGCACAGCAAGGGTACGCAGGTGTTACGTCAGGTGTGACGTCAGTCTTGAAAACAGACCACGCAGGATTACGCGATTCTTGCGTGAGAAGGCTTGAAATTCCGGCCTGGAAAGCGAAGCAAGATCAGATTAGGGGGGCGTCCTCGCTCTGCCGCCGCTGCCGCCAAACTTCACCGAAGAATACCGGCATCTAAACAAAGGTACGACGATCGCTTTCCTCGACGAGCTGGCAGACATCAGAGACGTATTTGCCTTACCCGACCAACCTGCAGAACTATCTGAACAAGGCCATCAACCCACGTTCGATATCAACCCAGCTTTACCCCGGAGCAGACAAGACCAAATACGCAGTCTTCTTCAAAGGTACACCGATTGCTTCTCATCAGCATCGAATGTGCGACGAACCCGGCTTGCCAAGCACCGCATTGTCACAGACGAACACGCACGACCACTGCGACAGAGCCCCTACCGCGTATCGCCGTTAGAACGCCAAGCTATCCGCAAGCAAGTTGAGGAAATGCTTCGTGACGACGTCATCCACCCATCGAGGAGCCCCTGGGCAGCACCGGTCGTCCTAGTGAAAAAGAAAGACGGCACCCTTCGCTTTTGCGTCGATTACCGCCGCCTGAACAACATTACGAAGAAGGATGTCTACCCCCTCCCCCGCATCGACGATACACTGGACCGGCTGTGCAACGCTAAGTACTTCTCATCGATGGACCTGAAGAGCGGCTACTGGCAAATTGAAGTCGACGAAAGAGATCGCGAGAAGACTGCGTTCATCACGCCAGACGGACTCTTCGAGTTCAAAGGTGATGCCATTCGGCCTCTGCTCTGCCCCAGCGACGTTCCAGCGAGTAATGGATACGGTGCTCGCAGGCCTGAAATGGCAGATTTGCCTAGTCTACTTAGATGACGTTGTTGTCTTCTCCTCAAGCTTTGAAGACCACCTGAGAAGGCTTCGGATAGTGCTGGAAACGATCAAGTCTTCAGGCCTGACACTGAAACGAGAGAAGTGCCACTTCGCTTACGAGGAGCTGCTGTTCCTTGGTCACGTCGTAAGCAAGGATGGAGTTCGCCCAGACCCCAAGAAGACGGCTGCGATCGCAGAGTTTCCACAGCCTAATGACAAGAAGGCTATACGCAGATTACTTGGATTATGCGCTTATTACCGGCGATTCGTCAAGAACTTTTCGCGCATCGCTGAACCTTTGACCCAACTTACCAAGGCTGACGTGCCTTTTAAATGGGAAAGGCCGCAAGAGGAAGCTTTCAACGAACTGAAGCGCCGCTTACAGTCCCCTCCTGTGCTCGGGCACTTTGATGAAAACGCCGAAACCGAAGTTCATACCGATGCAAGCAGTGTGGGCTTAGGAGCGGTCCTCGTTCAGAAAAATGGCAGACAGGAGAAGGTTATCGCGTACGCTAGCCGTTCACTGTCGAAAGCCGAGGCCAACTACTCGACCACCGAGAAAGAATGTCTCGCCATTATTTGGGCCACGTCGAAATTTCGCCCCTACCTGTACGGACGACCATTCAAGGTTGTGAGCGATCACCATGCTCTGTGCTGGCTAGCCAATTTGAAAGATCCCTCCGGCCGCCTTGCTCGTTGGAGCCTGCGCCTTCAAGCATTCGACATAACTGTAGTCTACAAATCTGGCCGCAAGCATTCCGATGCAGACTGCTTGTCGCGAGCCCCCGTCGACGCAGCACCGGAAGAGGAAGACGACGACGCTTTCTTAGGACCAGTAAGCGCGAGCAGTTTCGCGCAGCAGCAGCGCTCGGATCCTGAGTTGCAAAGCCTGGTTGATTATCTGCAAGGCAAGACCGCATCGCCTCCCCGAGGGTTCAAGCGCCAACTGTCGTCCTTCGTCCTTCACAATAATGTCCTTCTGAAGAAGAACTTCGCGCCCAACAGGACAGTGCATCTTCTTGTCGTGCCGAAAAATCTCAGGCAAGAAATTATGCAGGCATGTCATGATGAGCCGACTGCAGGACATCTCGGGATTGCTCGCACGTTGCACCGCATCCAGGAGAAGTACTATTGGCCGCGGCTAGCTACCGACGTTTCGCATTACGTGAAAACGTGCCGTGAGTGTCAACGACGCAAAACGCCTCCGACTAGACCAGCCGGACTCCTGAACCCCATACCACCGCCAACTAAGCCCTTTCAGCAAATCGGGATGGACCTACTCGGCCCCTTTCCTACTTCATCATCAGGTAACAAGTGGATCATCGTGGCCACCGACTACATGACCCGCTACGCCGAAGCAAAAGCGTTGCCTAGTGGTACCGCAACAGAAGTTGCAAAATTTTTTGTCGAACAAATTCTCCTCCGACACGGCGCACCCGAAGTACTCATCACAGACAGAGGAACAGCATTTACAGCGGAACTGACGCAAGCCATTTTAAAGTACAGCCAGACAAGTCATCGGAGGACAACTGCCTATCATCCGCAAACCAACGGACTCACAGAGCGTCTGAACAAGACCATCGCAGACATGCTCTCCATGTTCATCGACGCCGAACACAAGACGTGGGACTCTATTCTGCCCTACGTGATCTTCGCCTATAATACTGCCAACCAGGAGACAACCAGGTTTACTCCATTCCAGCTGGTATACGGCAGGAAGCCCACAACAACACTCGACGCAATGCTCCCGCACGTTTCCGACGAAGACAACCTCGACGTCGCCGCCTACCTTCATCGCGCCGAGGAAGCCCGAAGACTTGCACGGCTTCGCATTCAAGACCAGCAGCACACCGACGCCCGACGCTACAATCTGCGCCGACGAGACATGCATTACAAGCCAGGTGATCGGGTTTGGATATGGACGCCAGTTCGCCGCCGCGGATTGAGCGAAAAGTTGCTGCGACGCTACTTTGGCCCGTACAGGGTTCTCCGTCGCATCGGTGACCTCGACTATGAAGTCATCCCCGACGACACGACAGCATCTCAGCGACGCCGCCCACGCCCGGAAGTCGTACATGTCGTACGCCTGAAGCCATATTATGAACGCTGAAGGACTCCAAGTTTCATTCTCCGTGTTTATTTTCATTTTAAAGCATCGAGACGATGCTTCTTTGGAAGGGGGGTAATGCCACGTATCATTGCAGTGTTTGTTCGTTCACGCTCAAGGTAGCAGGAAAGGGTCGTTATCACTTTTGTTCGTGGCGCGAGAAGCGACCAGACTAATCTCGATTGTTCGCAGCCATGAAAGGCTGCATCTAGGTTTTTCCAGATTACCGTAGATGATCTTGACCTGTTATCTGGAAGTTTCCTTGCCGGCTTTAAATTGAGCGATGCCGCGAGCGGCGGACATTCGTAGTTCGACGACCGCCGAGAGCGCCTGTTGCTTACGCCGCCGCCGAGTGATTCTGTTATTTTGAGGGCGCAAGTCAGCCCAAATAAAGAGCTTCGTTTGCAAGTATTTCTGGTGTCTTCCTGACCGCTGGACTGCCGTCACTACAACGTGACAATATACACTGGTGTGAACTCCGTCTTATCTTCAAACCACTGCCTCCGCCGTGTATCGTTATCTCTCATTGTTTCAGAGTAAAGATGAAGACTGCCCTCATACTGACTCTGGCCCTCATCGCTAGCGCCGTGTGGTGAGCGTCTCTGTAGGAATTGTGACGATCTGTTATAGGAAGATTTATTTCAGAGACTGGCTGAATGTTTTGTTTCCGAGCAAAGCTTCGAAACCAATGTCATAATACCGTAGACATCTAACCAGGTTGTCTGTAACAACAAGTCGCAGTCTACTTATCTGACAATTGAGAACAGTTGGTGATAAGAGTTAATGGAGAACACTTAAGTAATCTGCGATTCGCTGATGGCATTGCCTTGCTCAGTCACTCAGGGCATGAACTGCAAAGCATAATTAATGAGTTAGACAGGCAGAGCAAAACGGTGGGTCTATAAAATATACAAAACCAAAGTAATGTTCAGCGGTCGAGCAAGGGAAGAGCATTTCGCACTTGGTGGCGAGGGGCTGGAAGTAATAAGGGAATATGTCTACTTGGGGCAGCTAGTGATAGCTGATTAGGATCATGAGAAGGATAAGAATGGGGTGGAGCGCATGTGGCAAGTTATCTCAGATCATGAATGGCAGTTTACCAATATCGCTTGAAAGAAAAGTATACAAAAGCTGTACCTTACCTGTACTCACCTATGGGGCAGAAACGTGGAGGCTAACGAAAAGGGTTCAGCCTAAGTTAAGGACAACGCAGCGAGCTTTGGAAACAAAAATGGTAGGTGTGACGTTAAGATATCGGAAGCGGGCGGAGTGGGTGAGAGAACAAGCGCGGGTTAATGACAGCTTAGTGGTGTGAGAACTGGGGAATGCATATTAACTTACAAAAATCTGTACATATGTGTTTCACTAAAAAGAAGGTTCCCCATATTTTCACTTATAGCATAAATAATAGCAGACTTTTTTCAGTGTTGGAATTTAAATATCTTGGTGTTTATTTAACAAGTTCAATGTCTTGGCATCGTCACGTGGATTTCGTTACTGCCAAAGCCTATCGTGTGCTAGGCTTCCTGCGACGTAACGCTAAACTTTTCCCCTTAAAGACTAAAGAACTGCTGTATAATACAAACGTTAGAAGCATACTTGAGTATGCTTGCACAGTCTGGGATCCGAAATCCTTTCTTGACGTTCAAAAGCTAGAAAGAGTTCAGAATTTGGCCGTTCGTTTTGTTTTCAATAACTACGGGCGATATTTTAGTGTAACGAGCGCGAAAAAATCTTTGGGTTGGGACTCCCTTCAAAAACGTAGGAAAGTTCTGCGTTTAAAATTATTTCATAACATATTTCATTCTATAACTGGAATAGACAAAACCAAATATATAGCCAACCCTGATTACGTGTCTTTACGAAGAGATCATCCACTTAAAGTTAAAGAATACAGATGCCGGACTGACCTTTTTAAAATGTCTTTTTTCCCTAAAACGGTTTCGGAATGGAACAAGCTGCCTGAGGAAGTAGTGTCCATATTATCAAATGATTCATTTTCATCCATGCTGTGACATTTTTTATGTATAATAATTCCGTGTTCTTTCTATCTCATTGTTATCTTTTTTGTAACCACCTGCATGAGGTAGAATTTGTGTACTTTTTGTTCAACCCCCCACTGTAATGCCAGACAATGGCGCTGTGGGTATGATGATATATAAATAAATAAAAATTTGAAATCAAGAGGAAGAAGTGGGCTTGGGCAGGGCATGTAATGCGAAGGCAAGATAACCGCTGGTCCATAAGGGTAACGGAGTGGATTCCAAGAGAAGGAAAGCGAAGGCTATCAGTTGTACCGAGGGAAGTAAAAGGGTTTATCGAGGAGAGTGTGGATGAAGAATGCGGTCCCTAGCAGCGCAGGCTGTGCAGACAGAGTCTTTGAAAAGCGTCATGAAGGGATAACGCCGACCAATGTCCGTAGATGACGACGTTTCGGATGCCATGCGGAAGCCTTGTTCACTGCCGAAACGTCGTCATCTATTGACCCAAACCTTTGGTCGGCGTTAACCTTTCATAACCTTGTTAACCTTTCAAAATGAACTTATTCCTCGATCAGACGAGGTTTGATGATACCTTAGATTTCTTTGAAAACGGGTTTAGAATGATGTGCGCAGAAATGCGAGGAAAATGTGACATTGTACGTTTGTGCTCGGCCATCTCTGCTTTTCCTGTTCCTTTTTTTTGTTCGTTGCCCATCGACTGACCCGTGACAAGCAGCGTCTATGCAACGTTGCCGTCACCGGAGGACTGCTTGTGCGCTTCGGACTCCTGCGTCGAAGCGCACTGCCAGTGTGGCACACACAAGGACATCTGCGACTGCTGCGACGAGTGCAACTCGGTACGTGCGCGCATGCGCAGTAAGAACGCAGACGACGAGCGAAAAAAATTCTCCTCGAACACTGCCTCAGCGTTCGACTTAAGAGCTTTAGCTAAAGCAGCTTCAAGTGCTTACATCGGTGCGCTCTGCAAACGTGGAGAAGACCAAATATAAACATCCGCGGATGTTTCCATTCCGGAAAAATTCCTCATAAGAATGAAGTAGCGCCATCTATCTCATGGATTTTGCACTAGTATTGCGATTTACAGCCACCTACGCTATATCCGACATATTTCCTCATTATTAGTTAATAAATTTTATAAATGTCTGCATCACAACGCGACGAATCGCTTGACACCATCGGAAACCCCCTGCGACAAACGGTTCGGTCGTAATGGCTGTGTGAAGTTCCTGGGAATGCATTGTTTGAGGGCGGAAAGTCGTCGTTGTGAATCCCACAAATATTTTGGACCTCATCTCAATTAGCAGTTTGATCTTGAGGAACAAGCCAATTCAGCTGACACAACTTTGAACATTCTGCGTCGAACGGAGAGCAGATCTATGGTATGCCATTCGAAGAATTTTTCCTTTTTCAGGAAATCTGAGGGGGGAAATTCGGCGTAAAAAGAAGTTTTACAGAGTTCCACGTAAATTTATGAACTGAAAGCTTCTCACTTTTTAGAACTACTGGCCTTTTCAGACTCCTGCAGCAGGGAAAAAATGACCAGGTCTAGAGAGTTTTGGAATCAATGAAAATTTGGGTTACTGCATCCACCTTAGCTGGCGCAGATGTGTGTTACGCGCATTTGTTTCCGCTTGACAAGTAAATGAGTAATTTGTTTTCTCGTAGTTAGTTCACCCTTCTTGCGTCTGCGCTTCTGAGACGCGAGAAGTATGCGTTACTTCTAGCGCAGACTGTCCATCACTATGTGTCACTGCCAGTACGTACCGACCATCACTGCAGTCATGTTATCGAGTGCGAGCGCTTAATCGCTGCTCTCGATTTGATTGACGTGTAATTTCTTGACCGATCTTACCCTTGGTAGATTACTTGCCTTGCTAAAGAGCTCGTCTACGACTTTTTGGCTTCAAGACTTTATATACAGAAGGCTTTGGTTAGACCAAACGGTCCTTACTGCCATGTGCTGATAGACGTGGCCGGGACAGCAGTAGCTCCAAGGGTGTTCTATGATTTTGTATATGGGTAATTTTGCTTAGCAAAGCAAAAATGCTGACTTCGTTTCAGCGGTATCTGCAACGAAGCGACCCATACTGTAAAGTATATACTGCAGGCCAGAGTTTTTTTTTTTTTTTATGCACGATCCAGGTACAGCCAGTTTCTCTCAGACTCCGATCATGAGTGACAGTTTACTAATATCTCTGTAGCTATACCTTGCCGGCACTCACCTATGGGGCAGAAACGTGGAGGCTAACGAAAAGGGTTCAGCTTAAGTCAAGGACAACGCAGTGAGCTATGGAAAGAAAAGTGACAGGTGTAACGTTAAGAGATCGGAAGCGGGCAGAGTAGGTGAGGGAAATGCGGGTTAACGGCATCCTAATCGAAGTCAAAAGGAAGAAAAGGGATTGGGCAGGGCTTGTAATGCGAAGGCAAAATAACTGCTAGTCATTAAGACGGAGTGGATTCCAAGAGAAGGCAAGCGTAGCAGGAGGCTGCAGAAAGTTAGGTGGTCGGATGAGATTGAGAAGTTCGTGGGGATACGTTGGCCGACACTGGCAAAGGACAGGGTTAATCGGAGAGACATGGGAGATGCCTCTGCCGTGCAGTGGACGTAGTCAAGCTGATGATGAGGTACACAGGCGAGTCATACTTGCGAATGAGGTAGGATTTTTCTTTTTGTGTGATTGCCCAAGGCGTATTTGTTATCACTTGGAGTGAGGGGAGGATTGAAGGAGAGCTTGGTGCTCATTACTAGCACAACGCGAACACTGCCAGGACGACTGGATGACGGAGTCATGTCGCTTCTGGTTCACCTACAACCACAACGACTCTTAAGCGTTGCCCGCAGCTAGATTTAAATTCTTTTCTTGGGCTTCAAACGAAAGGATTCGCGCTTGGTAAGTTAAGGCGTCATGTGACGCCACATACGCACAAAAGATGTACGCAACACATGTGGTTGCTCAGTAACGACTGATGCTGGTGCAAACGTCCGCGCAGTGTCCCGGCGAAGAGTGCCAAACATTGAAGCACGAGCCTTGCTCGGAGGGTCACCACTGCGTCCTGGAGGACCCCGGCCGGAACTTCGAGGACGGTGGCAAGGGCCACTGCAGGTCTATCAGCGACGCTTCGACGGAACACCATGCATAGGAGCCTGTTGTAGATTACGGTGTCCGCAACGCCTTGCTACAGTGACGAAGCAAACTTCTACTTGATCGCCATACCGTGCGTTTCATTTTGTCAATATACAGGGTGTGTCCCTTAAGATTTTACACATTTTTAAAAATGCCCTTTTTCAGTAAGACGAGTACTCTTTCGACATAGCATTGTGAGCGGTTCAGCACATCAGAGTACACCTAAGACGTGCTATCAGGCTGGTTAACTCATACTGCATAGCTAAATTTTTAATTATTGCTGTTCGGCTCCTCAATTACTGACAGGCGTGTAGCCCACCGCAAGTAATACCCATGAAAGTTTTTAGAATTTTGGCATTTACGCTAGGCTCAGTGGCCCTACAAATTTTGGCTATTTCGACGAGTTGTGTGCACTGGAGAGATTGCTTTGCCTGCAAGCTTCTCGAAAGCAGAAGTATTTTGGCGCGATGTAACCAAAATTTATAAAGCTGCAGCTCCGACGGAAACGGCGTTGTCGAAATTCTAGAAACTGATATGAATATTAATTAGGGTGGGCTACACGCCTCTGAGTAATTAAGGAGCCGAACAGTAATAGTTAAAAACTTAACTATAAGATATTAGTTAACCATGCTGCTAGTAAGCACGTCTTAGCTACACTCAGATGTACTACACCTCAATGCTATGCCGCAGCAAGCGCTCTTCTAAGCCAAAATCCTTTTTTTTTTAACTGTGTGAAGTTCTAGGTGAATCACTGTTTGCCAAGAAAAGGCTGCTAGGAGACGAAAACAATAATACAGGGATTTGGTGGCAGGCTGAAGGAGGCATACATACCGGAAGTAATATTCGCTTTCATGCGAATATTACAGCCCCTTGTCCCTGCACAAGTCCACAGTAGGTGGCGAACATCCATATATGCGTCCGGCGTGGAACACTTCGGGATGTGGTGGATCTTGCATCCTCTTGAGTACACCGGCGACACGTTCAGGCCGTACCTTTTTCGAGGGACACCTTAGGAGAATCAATGTAGCATGTTTCGCGTAATTAGCGCAACCAGAGCTAACAAACAACCCGATATGACACAACGGAAGATGGGGAGGTTACTTAATTGGCGTAGAACCGCCGCGGTGGCTCAGTGGTTATGGCGCTCGGCTGCTGACCCGAAAGACGCGGGTTCCATCCCGTCCGCGGCGGCCGTATTTCAACGGAGGCAAAATTCTAGCGGCCCCTGTACTGTGCGATACAATTGCACGTTAAGGAATCCCAGGTGGTCGAAATTTCCGGAGCCCTCCACTACGGCGTCCCTCATAGCCTAAGTCGCTTTGGGACGTTAAACCCCAATAAACGAAACCAAACAAATGGCGTAGAACTAGAATTGGTATAGATTTGCAAGTAAAATAAGAATGCTGTCGCACTCACTCCAACTGATCGCCCCTAAATTTTTTGCTTAAAATTGTTAGGGCTTTCTTTCTCGTGAAGTTTACCGTTAAAAGACCCGTGCTGTACAACGGATCATGAAACCAGCAGCATAACTGCGCGGGATTGATAAGAGGCATTCGCTGTCACTATACTGACTTCGTGTATTTTACGCAATTACGTGTCTCTTAACTGAAAAGAACAAAGAAGTTTAATTTAGCGGAAACGTAGAAGCGTACACCGCATCGGCATGATATACGTGCGCTGCGTAGTAACGCAAGACAATAGTAATAATAATAATAATAATGACAATAGCTGAAGTGGATTAATTTGTTTGCTCGTTAGAACACAATTGGTATACTCGCGCAAGAATTCACTGCCAGCAGGAAGCCAAATTGCATCCGACACAGTCAAAACCAATTTTACTTCCTTCTAAAGCTTACCCTGCTCAGGTGGAATTCTGTCAACAACACTTCACTACAAGGATTTACAAGCATGTCAATGAACGCCACAAAGGACAGCGAGACATCAGCCCTCACTTAAAAATATTCTACTATTTTCCTGCTTGAAGTTAGCCAATTCGGCCTCGGCCAACCGTCTGCTCTAGTGGAATGCAACTAAAGAACGAAGCTGTATTGCTCTCAACGAAGGCCCTTCAGCCAATGGAGTCGACTAACTATAATGACGTTGTAGTTAATAAAGTTGCGTCATGAGATTGCGTGAAATCTCAGGGAGAGGTTAAGGGGATGGACCAGGAATTAAACGGATTGGCCACGACTTCACGACAATCGATCGACCCGATCGGCTGGAGGGCATCCTTTAAGATGCGTCTGCCGCTTCTTTCTCGAGTTCCGTCCTGGTCAGCTTGATAGAGTGACTACCCCGGACAGGCGGGGCTAAGATCCGGGTTCGATCCCTGGAGCAGGACAAACGCTAATTCTGCAGCATTGTTACTCAGCAAGTTTGCAACTTTCCTGTGCAGGCATATGACTGCGCTGCAGTGGATGCTAATGAGTAATTACTCCCTGGATTGAGGTTTCTTGCAAGAGGCTAGCGTCTCAAATCCCTCAAGGAAGAACCCTCTACACTCAGTTGTTCTCTAATAGTCCATCAGCAAGGCCCGCTTAGCGCTCCTAATGCTGCAGGCTAAATTAAACCACGCCAAAAGTTCCGAGCAATTGGAAGAACCTGGACATGTACGTTCGGATTGGAACGTTTCCGCTAAGCCACGAAAGTCCGAGATGATTCAACTGATTCAATGGTTAGCACTGTCTTGTCGGCGGAGGCCTTGACTGCTTCCTTCGCCTTTCGGCGAAAACAGTCCTTCTCCCACAAAGTATTACATTTCCTTTCTAATAATGTTCTCTAACCAGCGGCAGCAAGCATAGTGCAATGAAGAAGGCAGAGCGCCAGCACCAACGACGACGAAGCGATTTGTGCGTCCTCCGATTCCGGCGGCCGCGCGCGTGGAGAGCTCGAGCTCGCTCTTGGTTCTGTTCTGGTGCCGCCGCTACTCGAACAGCCTGTGCCATCGTTTCGCTGCCAGTCCTTCGAACTTGCCAATAAACCCCTCTTCATTTGGTGGAGGTGCGGGTTCGCCTAGTACACTACCAACGTGGAGCTCCGCAGCCGCACAATTCCGATGGCGACGACCAACGAAAGCCAGCAGCCAGCAGTCCCATCGCAGCCCGTCATTTGCTCCGGTGCCGTCCGGCAGAGAGACCCCGTCGTTTTCAACGGACACTGCGACCAGGATGTCGAGGATTGGCTGGCTTCGTATGAGCGGGTGAGCCGTCACAACAATTGGGATGACCGCATGAAACTAAACAACGTAATATTTTACCTGAGCGACGTCGCGAATCTCTGGTTTCGCAATCACGAGGCTGATATTCCAACATGGGCTACTTTCAAGACAACGTTTGCCGAAGTTTTTGGCCGTCCCGCCGTGCGTAAACTTCGCGCTGAGCAATGCTTGCGCGCTCGTGTTCAGTGTGCGGGTGAAAGTTTCACCGCCTACATCGAAGATGTGGTCGATCTGTGCAAGCGTGTCGACCCGTCTATGCTTGAGGCCGACAAGATCAACCATATTATGAAGGGCATCGACGACGACGCTTTCCATATGCTGGTGGCCAAAAGTCCCACAACCGTCGCCTCCGTGTACAACCTGTGCCAGAGCTTCGACGAGTTGCGCAAGCAGCGACTTAACGCTCGTCGCCCGCCCGCACCTGCTGAGTCCATCTCCGGCCTGGCCGTCAATAGTGACCTTTTGGATCACATCAAAGACTTCGTGCGTCATGAGGTGGCCCGGCAGCTTTCGCTCCTCTCTGGCGCGCACTCTACGCCCCATACCCTGACCCCTGAGATACGGCAGACCATAGCACAGGAGGTAGCCGATGCGCTTCCCGTTCGTCGGCAGCCGGCTCCGGCTCCACTGGCTCCTGAAGTCAACCTCCTCTCGATGCAGACCGCCCCCGTCACTGCACCTTTGAGCTACGGCACTCCTATTGCTACGCCGCCTGCCCCTATGCGTGCGCCTCTCACGTATGCCGAAGCCGTCGCCCTACCACCGCAACCACTGGCCTTTCCATACGTCCGGACAACGCCGCCTACACCTCGTGCTCCCCGGCTCCGACCGGCGCCTGCTTCCTACAGTTCTTGGCGCACTGCTGACAACCGGCCGATTTGTTACACGTGCGGTCTCCCAGGCCACGTCGCCCGCCACTGTCGTCAGGTTCTGGCTGCGCCTGTGCCCGCTGTGCCGAACTACTACCCGTCTCGCGCCGCTCGCACACCTTCAGGGCTGCCTGGGGAGGCTTTTGCTGACCACTTGCCACGCCGGCCCCACGTCCCTTCTGATCGGTCACCTTCCCCTCGTCGTCGGTCTTTGTCACCTATGCGGCGTCGTAACATGACTGACAACCCGGAAAACTAGGAGCCGCAGTTCTGGGGGCACGAACTGCGCACACTTCGACCTGCTCAAGACCTCGCCTTTCACCACCGAACTTTTTAGACGTGTTAGTTGACGGCATTCGAGCACTTGCGCTTGTGGACACTGGTGCTGCCGTTTCCGTGATAGCCGAAAACTTCTGCCGTTCACTTCGTAAAGTCACCACTTCTACTTCTGGACTCTCTCTTTGCACCGCTAGCGCCGAGCCCATTCATCCTTCTGCCGCTTGCACGGCACGTGTCGTCATCGCGGACGTTTTATATGTCGTCGAATTTTTAGTGCTCAGCTCTTGCTCCCATGACCTCATCCTTGGCTGGGATTTTCTATCGCGCCACCATGCCGTCATAGACTGTGCCCGTGCTCACGTCTCCTTTTCCATGCTCTGCGATGCGCCCGTCGACGAAGAGCCGTCTTGCTCTGGTGCCAAATGCGTTGTCGCCGCCGACACCGATGTTCCCCCCGGCAGTGCCGTGCTCGTTCCCCTTTCCTCAATTTCTGGTTCCTGCGAGCCTGTACTCTTCGCCCCTTCGCCTATCTTTGCTTCTCGCCGACACCTTCCTCTTCCGTTTGCCGTCGTCGACATGCGCCAAGGTGCCGCCGAGATCGTCGTCTCGAATCCCTCACCCTCTGGGTTCAGGTTGCTCCGTGGAGAGTGCCTTGGACATGTTGAACCCGTTGACTTGATCGCACTCTTCGACGATGATGCTCTTTCCGAAAGTACACCAATCGCCGCCCTCACGCTGCCTAACGCTACCTGCGACCCGCTGTCCTCGGCGATTTTTCACCGCTCAGTTGCCAGCGACCTCGATCCACCTCACCGCGAGCAGCTCCTCGCCCTGCTTAACAAGTTCCGCTCATCATTCGACCACCAGACAACTTCCCTGGGCCGCGCGACCACTATCGTCCACCACATCGACACCGGAACTCATGCCCCTCTACGCCAGCGGCCCTATCGTGTGTCGCCTCCGGAGCGCCGCGTCACCGCTGAGCAGGTTTACGACATGCTGCAGCGCGGCGTTATTCAGCCCTCTTCTAGTCCGTGGTCGTCTCCCGTCGTGCTGGTCAAAAAGAAGGATGGTTCGATTCGATTTTGCGTTGACTACCGCCGCCTGAACAAAATTACGCGCAAGGACGTCTACCCGCTACCACGTATTGACGACGTCCTCGACTGTTTGCAAGGAGCCGAGTTCTCTTCCTTGGATCTCCGATCCGGCTATTGGCAAGTGCCCATGGCTGAGTCTGACCGCCCGAAAACCGGTTTCGTCACACCTGACGGCCTTTATGAGTTTACCGTCATGCCATTCGGACTCTGCAACGCTCCCGATACGTTTGAGAGAATGATGGACAATATCTTGCGTGGACTAAAGTGGAATATTTGCCTATGCTACCTAGACGATGTTGTCGTTTTTTCGCCCGATTTTCCGACTCATCTCACGCGGTTGCACAAGGTACTGACCTGTCTCACCGGCGCCGGCCTCCAACTGAACCTAAAGAAATGCCGATTTGGCGCCCGCCAGCTGACCATACTCGGCCACGTTGTCTCCAAGGATGGCGTCCTGCCCGATCCAGAGAAGCTACGTGCTGTCACGCACTTTCCCAAGCCGACTTCTGTTAAAGAGCTGCGAAGCTTCGTGGGCCTGTGCTCGTATTTCCGCCGTTTTGTGCGCAACTTCGCCTCTATCATTGCGCCGCTTACAAAGCTTTTGAATGGTCCCACCAAGCTATCTGCTTGGAACTCAACCTGCGACGATGCTTTCAATACGCTCCGTCGTCTTCTGACTTCACCACCGATCCTTCGCCATTACGACCCCAGCGCGCCTACTGAGCTCCACACCGACGCCAGCGGCATCGGCCTCGGGGCAGTCCTTGCGCAGCGTAAACCGGGCTTTTCCGAATACGTTGTTGCTTACGCCAGCCGTGCACTCACCAAAGCGGAAGCCAATTACACTGTTACAGAAAAGGAGTGCCTCGCCATAGTGTGGGCGTTAACAAAATTTCGTCCCTACTTATACGGCCGCCCCCTGGACGTTGTTACTGATCACCATGCCCTCTGCTGGTTGGCTACACTGAAAGACCCTTCTGGACGCCTCGGCCGCTGGGCCCTTCGTCTGCAGGAATATGACATTAACGTTGTGCATCGGTCGGGCCGCAAACATTCCGACGCTGACGCCTTGTCGCGCTCACCTTTGCCATCTCCTGCGCCCGTTTCGTCCATATCCGACTCGACGCTGGCCGCTCTCACCGCCACGGATCTCCCTTTCGAACAACGACGAGACCCATGGATTTCTTCGCTCCTCGACCTCCTCAGCGCACCGTCTACGGCATCGTTCCCTCGGTCACTTCGTCGTCAAGCTTGCCATTTCACAATTCGAGACTCTCTACTGTATCGCCGCAACTATCGCCCGGATGGCCGCAAATGGCTCTTGGTCATCCCTCGCCACCTTCGCTCTGATGTTTGTACGCATCACCATGCCGACCCACAATGTGCACATGCTGGATTGCTGAAAACCTACGAGCGCCTGCGTCAGCGATACTACTGGCGCGGAATGTACACTTTTGTCCGCCGCTATATACGCTCGTGCACTGCCTGTCAGCAGCGGAAGTCACCACCTCGTCTTTCCGCCGGCCCGTTACAGCCATTGCCTTGCCCAGCTCGTCCCTTCGATCGCGTGGGCATCGACCTGTATGGTCCGCTCCCGTGCACGCCTGCCGGGAATCGCTGGATTATCGTAGCCGTGGACCACCTCACAAGATACGCGGAGACGGCCGCCCTGCTCTCGGCTACTGCTCGCGACGTCGCATCCTTTTTCCTTCATCACTTCGTCCTACGCCACGGGGCCCCTCGGGAACTACTCAGCGATCGCGGCCGCGTTTTCTTATCCGAAGTCGTTCACGAGGTTCTGGATGCGTGCCACACCGTTCATCGCACGACCACCGCCTATCATCCCCAAACGAACGGCCTCACTGAAAGATTCAACCGGACACTTGGTGACATGCTCGCCTTGTATATTTCCTCTGACGCCACTAATTGGGATCAAGTCCTACCATTCGTAACTTATGCATACAATACTGCTTCCCAGGCCACCACCGGATTTTCCTCTTACTTTCTTTTATACGGCCGTGAACCTTCCTGTCTTCTGGATACTATCCTTCCTTACAACCCCAACAGTTCTGAATGCACCTTTTTCTCCGACGCTGCCCGTCATGCCGAGCAGTGCCGCCAGCTGGCTCGCTCGATGACATCCGCCACTCAAAGCCTCCGCAAATATGAGACTGACCAAGCCAAGCCCACCCATGACTTTCCAACTGACTCGCTCGTCTGGCTGTCTGTGCCGGCTGCATCCAAGTTTGCGGCTAAGTACCTCGGTCCCTACCGTGTCGTGCAGCGCACTTCACCTGTGAACTACATAGTCGAACCGGTCACGCCTTCCTCGGACCACCGCCGTCGCGGCCGCGAAATTGTTCACGTGAGCCGGTTAAAACCGTACTACGACCCTGTCGTCATCTGCTCGCCCTGAGTCGCCAGGATGGCTCCCTGTTTTCGCCGGGGCAGTTGCAATGAAGAAGGCAGAGCGCCAGCACCAACGACGACGAAGCGATTTGTGCGTCCTCCGATTCCGGCGGCCGCGCGCGTGGAGAGCTCGAGCTCGCTCTTGGTTCTGTTCTGGTGCCGCCGCTACTCGAACAGCCTGTGCCATCGTTTCGCTGCCAGTCCTTCGAACTTGCCAATAAACCCCTCTTCAATAGTATTATTCTCGCGCCAAAAATGTTGCAGAAAACTTTCAAGACTTTTTCCCTACTGCACCACCACTTGCTAAACCACTCCAGCTGACATACATACCACTACATGTGGGCGCGCCCGCAAGCGGGCGGAGTAAGCTCCATCTCTTCCTCATCTCAGTCTTACCTGAAGGACGCTCTGCCAGCCGCTAACCCAATTGACCAGCTGAAACTGAAACTACCAGGCCAGACAAGAAGAGGAGTCCAGAGGGCTCCTGGACAACTAGGGGCCCACCCAGGGTACTACAAGAGTAATTTGAACAAAAATTTGTACGTTCTCCTCCTCTTGTCACCTGCAGCATTTCAGCCAACTTTGCAGACTACGTCTCCGCGTGGACGATGCGTAAAAACCATCTCCCAAGGTTATTTTATCGATGAAATAGCAAGCGTCCGTCCTGTTTGTATCTCTGTCCTTCGGCCTGATTTGTTTAAGTCAGCGCTGTCCAATTCAACCGATTATTTCATCGCATGACGACCTCCGGCCGAGGTGCCAAATCTGGAAGACAGAGGTCAAAGCAGACGAGTGATTCACTAACTACTTCTATGCGTTATGAGCCCATTTCTGGCGTAAGCAAGAAGACACGTGGCGTTACCACCATTGGGCAAGAAATAATGACAGCGCTGACCTTGATTTATTATTAGCACGTTTTATTTCTTTTGCACAGGCAGCATCCCGGGTAGCCCGTATAAAAAGAGGGCAGGAGGATGGACTGCTCACTTACTTAACTGCTTCTGGTCTGCCGAACAAGACAGAACGCCTTCTACTCAGCGAGACCTGACGAGGTAAGACGTTGCAAGCCGCTTATGTAGGAAATAGCAGCATGCGAAGAGTTGACCAAGGCAACGACGCCAAAACATTAAGCCAACAGGTTAGCGCAGGAGCGGCGAATACGACGGCCAGAAATAATGGATAACGAGGAAGTACCCAGACAAGGTCCATCTGAATATTAACTAAAGTTGTTGTGGAGCTATCAGATACAAGCTTCTTATTTTTTTCGATGTTTCTTTTTCTTGCCTACAGTTGTACTAGCACATTATAATTATGCCCGTACATTCAAAGATGATTATTCACTCAGAACACATTTTTTTTTTACTTTGGGGGCTGCTACTTATTTTCTTTTGTTACACCTTTTCCTGCCTAACAAGTATCTTGTAGTGTTCACTGCGATATTATGCCAGCACTTTTTTTTTATGTAGACAAGCTTTCGGCTGAACTGTCGTCTGCTAAAGTAAGTTTAGGCGACTGTATTTTATGGGTCGTCCTCCCAACTTGAAGGTGGAAAGTAAAAAAGATTATGGTAGCGATTGCGAACTGAAAATTTTTAGTAGGATGTTGACTTTTACTAAAATAATTCTTACCTTTGATTTGTCAATAACTTGGCATTCGTTTTTACGTGCTTTAACCGTCGAAGGTGGTTTAGCAGCGCAGTTTATACTGGGGCAAATCCTTTCGTAAGGTAATGTAAAGAGAGATATCGATTTATTTACGAAGGATTTGGCTTCGTATTTTAAAGAATCAGAACGGCAAACAACTTAGAAAGCAGTACAGGATAGCAGGTTTCAAATTTAAATTATTGTGCCGCTATCTCATACCCATCAAGAATGTATTTATATGTGCATGCGAAAATTCCTAGTGATATAAGAAGGTGTGGCTTAATTCTCTTTATTTTAAATTTGTTTCTCGTTGATGCATGCATCATAAACTTGAAAATACGAACATGTGATGTTAAATCGAAAATATTACGTTTTCTCTCAGTCTGTGCGCCACGCCATTTTGTTCAGCCCTGCTACGGTTTAGTCTTGCTTTCAGAAGCCCACTGCCTCCGCGTCACCTTATCTTTCAATCTTGCAGAGTAAAGATGAAGACTGTCCTCATACTGACTCTAGCCCTCATCGTTACTGCTGTGTGGTGAGCGTTTCTATGGGAATTGGGACAATCTGGTAACTTACCTAACGAGGCAGAAACAGAAGTTTTGCTTTAAAGTCTGGCTGAAAGCTGGATCTAAACTTTGAAAACAATTTCATGAACCAGCAGACATGTTACCGGGCGCTCTATGGCAGCAGGTCGCAGTAGTTACCTTGTGCATACAGGGTGCTGAGTAATATTGTCAAAAGCAGCTTGTCAGTGGATTTTTCATTTGCCATTTTCATGAAATAAACTAACATCAAGCGCGAGTGGCAGTCGCCTCAGGTTCTTCACGTAATGCTTCCATGCGTTTGAAAAGGGATTTTATTTATGTATCATCATACCCACAGCGCCATTGTCTGGCATTACAGTGGGGGGGTTGAACAAAAAGTACACAAATGCTACCTTATGCAGGTGGTTACAGAAAAAAAGATAACAATGAGATAGAAAGAACACGGAATTATTATACATAAAAAATGTCACAGCATGGAAGAAAATGAATCATTTGATAATGTGGACACTACTTCCTCAGGCAGCTTGTTCCATTCCGAAACCGTTTTAGGGAAAAAAAACATTTTAAAAAGGTCAGTCCGGCATCTGTATTCTTTAACTTTAAGTGGATGATCTCTTCGTAAAGACACGTAATCAGGGTTGGCTATATATTTGGTTTTGTCTATTCCAGTTCTAGAATGAAATATGTTATGAAAAATTTTAAACGCAGAACTTTCCTACGTTTTTGAAGGGAGTCCCAACCCAAAGATTTTTTCGCGCTCGTTACACTAAAATATCGCCCACAGTTATTGAAAACAAAACGAACGGCCAAATTCTGAACTCTTTCTAGCTTTTGAACGTCAAGAAAGGATTTCGGATCCCAGACTGTGCAAGCATACTCAAGTACGCTTCTTACATTTGTATTATACAGCAGTTCCTTAGTCTTTAAGGGGAAAAGTTTAGCGTTACGTCGCAGGAAGCCTAACACACGACAGGCTTTGGCAGTAACGAAATCCACGTGACGATGCCAAGACATTGAACTTGTTAAATATACACCAAGATATTTAAATTGCAACACTGAAAGCAGTCTGCTATTATTTATGTTATAAGTGAAAATATTGGGAACCTTCTTTTTAGTGAAACACATATGTGCAGATTTTTGTAAGTTGATTGCATTCCCCAGTTCTCACACCACTGGGCCACTTCACACAAAATCCTGTTGTAATGCATCATAGTCAGTAATGCATCACAGCCCGGGCAGTTTGCTGCCAATCGGTTTTCCCAGCATGATGCACTATAAGGTGACGCCAGATTTCAATGGAAGTCAGCCATTAAATACTGGCTCAGCCAGATCATCAAAACTAACAAACGAAATACCGAGAATTATTCGTGCAGTTCAATGCGAATAGCATTTAGAGGACGTTCATATTGGCAGTGGGACTAAGCTTTCTTCAGTGTTAGTTGTACAACGACACAGACCATAGTCGTTACAAATACTCTAATCATATCTTCACGAACATGAGTGACGTCACCAGCCAATGAAATCCGAGCGCGTTTGGCATTAGCCAATGCAACCGCATGAAATCGGCTTGAAGCCTCGCTAGTATTCTGCAGTTTCCTCTCCACGAACATGAGTGACGTCACCAGCCAATGAAATCCGAGCGCGTTTGGCATTAGCCAATGCAACCGCATGAAATCGGCTTGAAGCCTCGCTAGTCTTCTGCAGTTTCCTCTCCACGAACATGAGTGACGTCACCAGCCAATGAAATCCGAGCGCGTTTGGCATTAGCCAATGCAACCGCATGAAATCGGCTTGAAGCCTCGCTAGTCTTCTGCAGTTTCCTCTCGCTATACTCGACTGCTTGTGGGAAATATCCTTAAACCTTCTTGCTGCTGACGGTCGCGGATAAAGTAAGAGTTCAGTCATCTGAAAATAACAGTCGGTAAAATTGTAATCTTGAATTTGCATCCTTACGTCAGCGCCCTACTTTTGAGCCCACAACACTCCAATCACTTTTTGCTAAACGTCAGCCCCGCAGATTCAGGGGAAGTAACTGCGCCTGCATCGGGAAGAGCACACGCCCTTATAAAAATGGTCTATGACAGTCTATAGACTTCTTATTGACTCTATTGACTTTCTATAGATATTTCTTTTTGTCTATTCATAGTCTATACACTGTCTATAGACGGAAGTGTACTAAAAGTGCATGTCAATAAATCTATAGATTGTCTATAGACTGTCTGTGGCATTTGTATCGCTTATAGACTGTTGTCTAGGATTTGTCTATAGACAGTGTGTAGGCTTTATAGACAGAAATCTATAGACACTCTATAGACTCTCTAAAACTTTTTTTTGTAAGGGACCAGCGCCCCTAGCGAGATCTTTCGGAATCGGCTTCGAGCCGCCAAAACTCCCCGGTCGTTGCTCTCTCCACAGCACCATGCCTATATAGCTTACTGTACACTATCAACCCTGTAGCGGAAAAGCGGAAACTCAGCAGACAGTATTCTTGACAGCCGCCTTGGGATGATGTCTGCCGAAATGTGAGCCAAAGGGGCAGCCTGTGTTCGTGCCTATTAGTTAACGCGGCTATTTTAAAGCGATAGCGTTAAAGGCCTCCGTTCACCAGAAAATCCGGTTTCGGCGTTGTGAACAAAAAATGACGAGCTTATGGCTCGTGCAGGTTGTCCCCATAGAGCAACCTAGGAAGCAGATGGGCCACCTAGGTCACGTGACCTAGCGGCGTCATCACAACCTACCCAAAGCATAGTGAGCACACTGCCCATCGTGGCAGGTGGCAGTTTAATGACTGGTCGCTGGGAAGAGCAACCTGGGCCTCACAAGCCCCACCAGGTGGCAGCACCTGCCATCGCAGGGCAGTGGCGCATCGCTTAACCGCTGCACCACTGCGCCAGGAGGGGTGTAAGGACTCTCAGGGGTCTATGAATGTAGAGAATCAGTTTCTGCATACCGTATATTGCCGCGTATGAGTCGACGTTTTTTTTTTTAATGTCCTTCCAAAGTTGGGGGGTCGACTTATAATCGGAGTCGACAATCGGCAATATACGGTATATGGGAATAAAATTAAGCGACCGCGTCATAGCCTTAAGGCGGAGCTTAGAGGAGCCCTGAAACGATCTCGATGGGCATATTCTAGTGCAACAGATCTGTAGAGGTGGACTTTGTTGTTGTTCAGGTCAGATTTAAATGTCTACGTGTACCCTATAATTTAGAAATAAGTTTTAAAAATGGCTGAGGCTTAACTTGGTTAAGCCTGGAGAATGCGAGGCATCATCGTGTCGCGTAATTTGGAGGCGCACAACCACAGCGACGGCGCGAGGTGGGCCCCCGTTTCTCCACTGTCGTGACGTCATCGTGTCACGTGGTGTGACGTCATGTATCACGTGACTTGGAGGCGCACAACCACAGCGACGGCGCGAGGTGGGCCCCCGTTTCTCCACTGCCGTGAAGTCCGTGTCACGTGGTATGGCATCATCGTGTCGCGTGATTTGGAGGCGCATAACCACGGTGAAGGGCTGAAGTGGTAGCTAAAGTAGTATGCATCTTCGAAAAATGTAGCGCGAAACACAAGACACAGGTAAGGTGAAGACAGGACACGAGCGCTTCACCTTACCTGTGTCTTGTGTTTCGCGCTACGTTTTTCGAAGATGCAATTGCTCCGACTAGCCCAGTTTAGCTTACTTGTAAACTAGTATGCTTCGCATAAAACCGCTGCTCGTAGTAGCTCGCAACCGATTAGGGCGACACCACACCGCCGCGCCTTTCCTACCGCGATGGCGTCATTGTGCAGTAGGCTCGCCCAGATTGCCCCCTGACGCCATCAGGGTAAGAGCCGCGTGGCGGTGAGGTGTCGCGCTAATCGGTGCGAGCAGCGATTTTTTAGAATTATTTCTAAATTACTCAAATCTGACCAGAATAACCGCAAAGACCTCCTCTACAGATCTGTTGCGGTAGAATATACCCATAGAAATCATTTCATGGTCTCTTTATGTGTCCCCTCTAAACTTTGCTTGTCCTTCACACCGCCGACTGTTACATGCAGCATCTCCGCAACGTCGCCGCCGGTATGCTTGTGCGCCCCGGACTCGTGTCGCAGTGTGGCCAACTGCACGTGTGGCACCCACAAGGACTACTGCGGCTGCTGCGACCACTGCAACGCGGTATGTGCGCGCTGGCCGTAGTTGTGTGGAGCGTACAAGTTTCAAGCTAGCCGATGCAGCTGCATGAGGCATATGGAACAAGGACACAGATGAAGACACGAGCAAATGGATCGACGATGCACGCGACTAAGTTTCGTATACTCCTGATATGAGGCGCAGACCAGAGCTGTTTCATTAGGGAATTTTTCTTTTTTCAGGAAATTCCAGGAGCCTAAATTGGCCGAGAGGAAATTTTCACCGAATTTCAGGGGGTTTTAAGGACCAAAATTTTCTCACTTTTTTTTTGAAAATGCTGAGCAAGCTTGTGCAGGAAACATGGCCAGAAATGGGAGTTTGTGGGCCTAATCGAGAGAGTTTTCGGTTACTGCGTGGAAAACCACTGGCGCAGACTTGTATTGCACCTTTATTTATGCTTGACGCCTAGAGCAGTCATTTGATTTGCCGTAGTTCACCATCCTTGAGCCTGATCTTGTGAGAGGCGCGAAGTAAGTGCCGCTTCTAGTACAGACGGTTCATCACTCCAGGCATGTTAAGCCCTGCCAACGCCGAATCAATGATCTCACCTTAATTTACAGATAAATTGTTGACCGAACTTGCCCTTAGCTGATTTCATGCCTTGATAAAGCACTCGTTACCGAGATTTTGGTTTCAGATTTCAATATTGTCACAGATGGGTCCTTATCAAAAAGGCTAGGCACAGGCCGCAAACAGAGAAGCAGAGTCCCAGCTCCGAGAGCACGCGCGTCCCTCACTTCTTCGTCCTCTAGGCGCCGCCCGGGGACACCTGGCGGCATTATTCCCCCTCCCTCCAAAAAAGAAATCAAAAACGTGGGCGCACTTTGAGCGAACGGGAGGAAGTAAGCAAGTGAACAAACGGTCACGTGCAGCTCAACAGCTGCAGCACAAATAAAAAGAAAAAGCGGAAGAGGCGACGCCCGTTACTGCGTAAAGTAAGGCTTCATGCGCAGTACGTGCACGACCTCGGGCTGAGGTCGGCGGCGCGAGCTCGGCAAAGTGGCATCGGGGAGGACCTCATAAGTCACATCCGTGATGCGGCGCAGCACTGTGTATGGTCCAAAGTAGCGGCTCAGGAGCTTCTCCGACAGTCCTCGGCGACGTACTGGGGTCCATACCCACACTTTGTCGTCGGGGTGGTACTCTACGTGTCGATGTCGTTGGTTGTAGCGTTCTGCATCCGTGGCCTGCTGCCGTCGGATGTGCATACGGGCCAGATTCCGGGCTTCCTCTGCGTGCTGGGTAAACTCCTCGGCGTCTGACGTGAGTGCTTGGTCGGCAGGGATGCACGGAAGCATGGCGTCGAGCATTGTTTGCACGTCACGCCCGTAGACGAGGCGAAACGGCGTAAACCGAGTCGTTTCCTGAATTGCCGTGTTATAGGCAAACGTCACGTATGGGAGGATCTCGTCCCAGGTCCTGTGCTGTGCGTCGACGTACATTGCGAGCATGTCCGCTAAGGTTTTTTTGAGGCGCTCCGTGAGCCCGTTTGACTGCGGGTGGTATGCAGTAGTCTTGCGGTGGGTCGTGTGACTCAGCTGGAACACCTCGTGCAGGAGCTGCGCTGTAAACGCAGTGCCCCTATCGGTGATTACGGAGGACGGGGCGCCGTGTCGTAAAACGATGTGGTGCATGAAGAAATGCGCGATTTCAGAGGATGTACTACGCGGCACCGCCTTGGTTTCCGCATAGCGCGTCAAATAATCAGTCTCCACTATGATCCACTTATTGCCAGAAGATGATACAGGGAACGGGCCCAGGAGATCAATGCCGACTTTGTCAAAAGGTGCGCGAGGTGGATCAATTGGATGGAGCAAACCTTCAGTTCAGTTTCAGTTTCAGTTTATTTCCCACAAGTACAGGGCATGTACGAGGTGTGCCGAGGGTGACGGGATAAAAGCTGCGTCAAGGGCAGCTTGACTGGCCCCGTCTCCCCGACCTGCGGGCTTTAGCGGTGGCGACTTACGACGCTGGCACTCACGGCAACCTCTGACGTAGCAGTGGACGGTCGCTGCAAGTTTAGGCCAATAATAGGCCTGACGCACTCGAGCGAGCGTGCGTTCAAATGCCAAGTGGCCAGAGGTGGGCTCATCATGACACGCGGAAAGGATGTCGTCGCGGAGGTCTGATGGCACGACTAGGAGGTAGGTCCGGTCACCGTTGCTTGAGTTTTTCTTGTAGAGTACGCCATTGCGAATGCAAAAAGAGGACAAGTGGCAGGAAAAGGGTCGAGGTACGTTGGAAGCATGGCCCTCGAGGTGATCCATGACAGACCGCATGTCAGCGTCAGCACGCTGCCTTGCCACCAAGTCCGAACTGCTGATCACGCCTAGGAAATGATTGTCATCCTCTGTGCTGTCATCAGCTTGCTCGACGGGCGCGCGCGAGAGTGTATCTGCATCTTCGTGTTTACGTCCGGACTTATAGACAATTGTATAATCAAATTCCTAAAGGCGAAGGCTCCAACGTGCTAGGCGGCCTGATGTGTCCCGGAGATTGGTCAGCCAGCACAAGGAATGGTGGTCTGTGACAACTTTGAAATGGCGACCGTAGATATAAGGCCCAAATTTCATCGTGGCCCAGATGACAGCGAGGCACTCCTTTTCTGAGGTGGAGTAGTTGATTTCGGTGCGCGAGAGTGTGCGACTCGCATACGCAATCACACGTTCCACGCCTTCTTGATGCTGAACGAGGACGGCACCAAGCCCAATATTGCTAGCGTCGGTGTGTATCTCGGCAGCAGCCTCCTCATCAAGTGAGCAAGCACAGGGGTAGTGTGCATCCGTCGTCGCAGCTCTGTGCAAGCAGCCTGTTGCGCGGCAGTGCAGACGAACAGTGTATCTTCACGCGTTAAACGGGTGAGTGGTTCAGCAATGTTGGAGAAGCCTGCGATGAAACGGCGGTAGTAGGCGCACAAACCCAAGAAGCGCTTGAGCGCTTTCTTTGTAGTAGGACGGGGAAACTCGGCTACGGCGGCAGTTTTCTCGGGATCGGGTCTTACACCGTCGGCGCTCACAACATGGCCGAGAAACTTGAACTCTTTGTAGCCAAAGTGGCACTTCTCGGGTTTAAGGGTCACGTCGGCCGATCGCAGGGCATCCAGCACGGTCCGAAGGCGGTCAAGGTGTTGGTCGAATGTTTCTGAAAACACCACCACGTCATCTAAGTAAACTAGACAGGTTTGCCATTTGAGGCCAGCCAGGACAGTGTCCATCATGCGCTGAAACGTCGCCGGCGCTGAGCAAAGGCTGAAGGGCAACACCTTAAATTCATATAGGCCGTCGGGTGTGATGAATGCAGTTTTTTCGTGGTCTCGTTCATCAACCTCAATCTGCCAATATCCGCTCTTTAGGTCTATCGACGAAAAATACTTGGCGCGGCGAAGTCTGTCGAGTGAGTCGTCGATGCGAGGCAGCGGGTAGGCGTCCTTTTTCGTGACGCCGTTCAGCTTACGGTAATCAACGCAAAAGCGCAATGTCCCATCCTTCTTCTTTACCAGAACAACAGGCGATGACCACGGGCTCTTAGAAGGCTGAATAATGCCCTCTGTAAGCATCTCCTTTACCTGCGTTTGGATGGCGCCGCGTTCCTTCGGGGAAATTCAGTACGGCTGCTGTCGTATGGGGCGAGCATCATCGGAAGTGATGATTCGATGCTTCGTGACCGCCGTCTGCCGCACTTTCGAGGAGGATGCGAAGCAGGCTTTGTAATGGAGCAGGAGGGCACGTAGGTCGCGCTGCTGAGTCGCTGAGAGCCCGGAGCTAATATCGATGCGATCCAGGGACGTGTCCGGATGTACCATGGCCTCGGACGCAAAGCACTCACTAACATCGGCCAATTGGTCAGCCCCCGCGATGGTAGCAGCTCGGAAAAGGCGACGTGGTTCGTTCGTGAAATTAGTAATTAGGAGCTCCGACCGACCGTTATGGATGTGGACAAGGCTTCGGGCCGAGCAAATGCCGTGTGTCAACAGCAGGGAAAGGTTGCCATCGGCGACAGCAGGTCCATCACGTAGCCCATCATCGCATTCGACGCTTGCAAAAACACTGGCGCGCGGCGGGATCAAAACAGTCTCAGTGGAAATACGAAGGGCGGAGCTGCGTTGGCGAACGCCGGAGCAGTCGTCGGCTTTCGCTGTAGAAAACGTAACCGTTCTGTTCCGCAGGTCGATAATGGCACCATTCTCACGGAGAAAATCTACGCCCAAAATCAGATCACGAGAACAGTTGCGGAGCATCAGGCAGCTAACTATGAACGTCGAGTCGGTGATGTGGACCCTAGCCGTGCACTGTCCAAGCGGAGTAATGATATGGCCCCCTGCCGTCCGGATCTGCACGCCAGAGTAGGGAGTCGTAACTTTCTTCAGAAGCGCTGCCAATTTGCCGCTAATAATTGAAAACTCAGCTCCTGTGTCCACCAACGCGCTAATGCTGTGACTGTCGAGAAGCACGGGTATGTCGAGTGAGAATCGCTCCTTTAGTTCACCTGCTGTCGTCGACGTCGACAAAGCTCTATCATCGGATGTCGGCGTCGTCAGGGGGTCCTTACAGCATCGATACCCAGCGACCACGCCCCCGGAGGTCGCTGTCTTCAGTTTTCCGGGCGAGGACTGGGCGAGCGGTCCGCTGTCGCTCGCGAAAAGTTCTGCGGATTCGGTGAAAATAATGATTGGCGAGGGGACGGTGATCGAGACTGACGGCGCGCCATGGACCACATGGGTTGCTGCGTCACGTACTCTTCAATCGCAGGGGGCCGTTGGCCAAATCGGGGTCTTGGAGCATCGGAGGAAAAACCCTGCAGGCCAAGTTCACGATATGGGCACCGCCGGAACAGGTGACCGGGCTCCCCACAATGGAAACACAAACGTCATCGGTCAGGGCCACGCCAGACGTCCGCTCTGCGCAGGGATCGTCGGTCACTCGGAATGTGCTGCACTGGCTGCACGGATGGTAGCGGGACGTCGTGCACCTCGTCGCGGATAACACCCATAAGGGGGCTGGCCGTGGGCTGCGACGTACCACAGATCTTCTGCAGCTCCTCACGGACGGCAGTGTGGATCATGTCACGGAGGAAGTTGGTATTGGTGTTGAACGCCGGCAGAGACTCCGTAACAAAAGCAGCAAGGACTGGCCGGTCGTACGCGGTGGAACGCTGCCGGAGGACCTGCCCCATCGTGACAGCCTCTGCTAGAAACTCGGCAACAGTGCTTGGGGGGCCAAATATTTTAGGGGAATCCCCCAAGGTGGAGTAGATTTTAATAAGGGAGTAATTACTCATTGACGTCCACCCGAGCGCAGCCATACGGCCACAAAGGAAAGCTATACAGCTTTCACAGAAACTTCGTAGTTAAAGAAAAATTCGTCCTGGTCCGGGGTTCGAACCCGGAACCACCGCCACACCGGAGCAGTCGCTCTACCAATTGAGCTAACCGGGACGGCAAGCTTATGGTAGGGCGAGAGCGAATTGATCTATAACTCGAAGTGGGAACAGTGTTGACCAAATATTTTAGGGGAATCCCCCAAGGTGGAGTAGATTTTAATAAGGAAGGGCTGCGCACGAGGCCGGCGAAAAGCTGTTCTTTCACACCACGCATTAGGTGGCGCCGCTTTTTGGCTTCCGACATGGCTGGGTCAGCCCGTCGGAAGAGACGCGTCATGTCTTCGACGTACATGGTAACCGTTTCGTTGGGCATCTGTATGCGGGACTGCAGGGCGCGTTCAGCTCGCTCCCGACGATCAGCGCTGACATACGCGGCGAGCAATTGACGTCGGAACTCATGCCATGACAAAAGAGCGTCCTCACGGTTTTCGTACCACGTGCGAGCACCGTCCTCCAAGCTGAAGAAAACGTTTCTCAGTTTGGCGGCGTCATCCCACTGGTTAAATGCGGCGACACGTTCAAACTGGAGGAGCCAATCTTCCACGTCCTCCATCTGAGTCCCGTGAAAGGATTTTGGTAGCCGTGGGTTGTGGGTTGTGGTAGCCGTGGGTTAGTACGCGGCGCCTTGCATGACTGGTTGAGGGGCAGGCGCCGAGGTAGTGTCAAATGGCCTGAGCTCAGGAGGCAGCCGGCCAGGTGCCGAGGTAGTCTCCAACAGCCCATGCTCAGGGGACAGTCCTAGATTGCCGCGACTGATCCGATGCACTGGCGTGTCGACAGGGAGAGGTCTGCGGTCCTCGGTGTTAGGAGGGGTGTGCGACATATTCCAGGGCGATGTACCCAGCACACTCCACCACAAATGTCACAGATGGGTCCTTAATCAAAAAGGCTAGGCACAGGCCGCAAACAGAAGCAGAGTCGTTGTTGTTGTTTTTCACCTCATAGAATGGCGCATACCCACAGAGGGGGGTCGGCCAAGAAGAGGGGTGCATAGAGAGTTTTTTTTTTTTGGGGGGGGGGGGGGTATTTGTTTGTTTGTTTGGTTGGTTTTGTTTTCTGGGGAAAAATAAAGAGATAAATTAAGTAATAAATAGAAATAGCAGAATTCTGGGGAAGAGATTCTTCAAAATAAAGCAGAAGACCAAAAAGAAACAGGACAAGCATAACGCACGCAGGAGCTGGACTCTGCAAGATCTCTAGCAGAGGGAGTTGATTAATAAATAAATGAATGAAAATAATAATAATAGTAACGGAGGATTAAAAAAATGTAATGATGTGCAAAAAATAAATAAATAATAAAATATTAGCAAGGTAACCGTTTAGGTTCCAGTAAAAAATTTAGAATGGCGGTAAAAGCAGACCTGTGGCTGTAACCGAGAATGGTGGCCCCAAATGACGATATGATCGGGCTGCTCAAACTAAGGCCAAGCTGTTGCAGTGGTTGCTCTAAATATCGACGTCTCATCATGGTGAAGCGTCGACAAAACAACAAAAAATGGTCTATTGATTCTTGTTCACCACAGAATGCGCAGACGGGAGAAAGCGCCAAACGAGACCTGTGCAAATAAAAATTTAAGGGGGGGATCCGGCAGCGCAGCCTAGTTAGAGAGACTTCAAGCTGTCGCGAATGGCATGATTTCCTGCTCCACGGATACTGAAGATGCAGGAAATCATCAGATCTTAAAATTGATCCAGATGTCATGCCTAACAAAATGCTTCTTCGAAACCTCGCTGCTGTGATGTACGCTGTAGCCGGGAGAATAGGTAGCACGGGGCCATTGAGGGACGCTTTTGCCAGGCTATCAGCCACTTCATTGACTGTCACACTGCTATGACCTGGTACCCAGATCATATGTAAAAGGCTCAAATGGGGAGGAAGTAATGATAAGAAGGTGTTGAGGATTGGAGAATCCGTAGCTGAGGCAAGGGACGAGCACAAAGAAAAGGAGTCTGTAATGGCAGCCACTGCGGAGAAAGAAGGGTCTAGTTTGCGAAGAGCAAGCACCACCGCCAGAAACTCCGCTTGGAAAATTGGGGTGAAATCCGGAAGGCGCACAGAAAAAGACCAATCCAGAAGCGGGCAATATATTCCCACTCCTGCCTTTACATCACATTGGGAGGCGTCAGTAGCAATCATGATGGAAACAGGTAGGCTTTGTAAATGGTCTTCTAATAATCCATTTAAAATGCTTGATGGTGAATGCTTTGCATTCTTCGGGAAAATGTCATCGTGGACAATTTTCACGGAAGGCCTACTATTTTGTGTCGGAAGTATGTCAGACAGGAGTACATGTAAAGTGTGAAGTAAAGTTGGTACCATGCAGTACTAGCTGCGGTGTATGAAATCGAGGCCAGTGGATTCCAAAAAAGAAGGTCGGCTGTCAACAAAACACAGACCAGGAACGGTGGAAACTTGAGTCATATATCGTGAGGTACGTCTGAACAGTGAGAAACTTAAATCTAGATACTAAAGGTGGAATTCGAGCTTCAAGGTAAATCACGTCGTTAGCTACAAATCTAGGGAGGCCAAGGCACAACCGTAGAGCTTCCCGCTCTAAAAGAACAAGCGGGCGAATTTTGTAAGCAGCTGAACCAGAAAACAGCACTGATCCAAATTCTAACATTGGTCGGACGTACATAACATAAATCATTAAAAGTGCATCTCTCCGCATTCCAGACCGGGGATTGCTTAATCTACGCAACATGCCCACAGCACGAGTGCCTTTCGCTGCAACATGGTCAATGTGAGACCGTCATGTCAGCTTGTCGTCATAAATGACACCAAGATGTTTTAAAGACTGAACTTGGGGAACAATTTGTCGCTTGTAAGTTAGAGACAGAGCAACAGGATCGTGGAGTCGAAAAACAAGGATGGCACATTTGTTAACATTTAAAGTGAGTCGTAGGCCACCCAACCAACTCTCAAGCAAGTTCAGGTACGATTGCAGACGCACGTAAAGAGATTGAATGTCCGGAGCAGCCGAGAAAAATGCAATGTCGTCCGCATAGAGGTACGTGCGAATTTCGTGATGACTGGGAATAGAGCTCAGTAGAATGTTGAAGAGTATGGGCGAAAGGATTGCCCCCTGAGGAACACCTCTAGTTTGTTTATACCATCCAGAGTTGACACCATGGAGTGTACAATAAAACTGCCTTTTATCTAGGAACGCCGAGATCCAAGCAATTAAGTAGTGTGGAAACTGCAGAGTCTGCAGTCTTTGCAATAATATGGTGTGTTCCACGCTGTCGTAAGCTTTGGCTACATCTGATGTAACCAAAGCAGCATGCATTTTTTGACGCCGCGCAAGGAGAATTCGACTCTCGAGGTCAACATGGGCATTCCATATTGAACATTTTCGACGGAAACCGATTTGACAGTGACTGAGGATATTTTCACTATCCACAAACTTCGAAACACGTAGGAGCAAGACCCTTTCAATTAATTTAACCAGATTAGATGTCAATGAAATAGGTCTAATATTTTCCAGAGAATAGCCGCCGCCATTATTTTTAGGTAAAGGAATCACTTTGGCGAGTTTCCATCCAGGGGGAATACAAGCATGTTTGATGGAATAATTTAGTAGCTGTAATAAAGAGTTAGGACACTCCTCAAAGAGGATCTTTATCATTTTTGACGTTACCCTATCAGGTCCAGGAGCAGCTGATGGTAACCTCATCACTAGAGGCCGGATTTTTAGGCACTAAAAAGCACATTTTAGGCGCCATAAATAGGCGGTTAAATTGCGTTTTAGGCACCTAACGGAGAAAAATAGGCTCTATAAACTTTATCAAAAGTGCACACAGTTTCGAACTTCAGCGCGCAATATCTGCCGTAAGATAAACAAAAGCACAGCAGGAATAATTTGGGACCTTAAGCAAGGTGCGAACATTAGAAGCCATTCTGTTTAAGGCTGTCGCGCAACTTTTCGTACAATACACATGCTTCAGCAGAGCAAAAGGGACGGTCACCAACCCTTTAAAACACTTTTGTATACCTCGAAACAAGCAATTCGCTTGTCGTGTACAAAAGTAGAAACAATGAACACCTTAACAGGAGGCGATGTGTTTAGAAATTGATAGAAACATTGCCGATTCAAAGCATCTGACAAATGAGTTCAGTCTTCGCTCACACAGGAATTGAACTTATTTATTGCAGGCATAGACGATGCTTAAACATTAACAAATCTGTTGTCATTTGTGTAAGCAGTGTTTCATAGTTTGTAGCTTCACGTGCCTGGAGCCACGCGACTATCAAATGGGGCTTGCCATTAGAAGGGTCTGGAAACCATAAATACGAGATGCTAGAAAATGTTACACACAGTGCTGCTTGATGCGGAATATGCCGAAAAAAATCATAGTTCTGCACGGGCCTACGTACATCCACGAGGATCAATGGTAAAATGAACATCATCCATCTAGAAATCATTGTTAAAGCAATGGAAGCAGTAGCAGGCAAGGACCATCTCCAGGTTGATTGACTCAAATTTATGCGTCGCGTATTTCAGCGTATTTCAGGCCCCTTTTCTGCAAAATAGGGCATTTTTAGGCACCGACGTGGGAAATAGGCATTTATAGGTACTGACACCCAAAATATGCATTTATAGGCACTATAAAAAGAGTATTAAACATATTGTCAACACCTAATTCGTGCTCATATGTAAAAATAATGCGCCTACGAAGCGTTGATAAAAATAGGCATTTGCCTAAAATCCGGTCTCTACTCATCACTATAGGCGAAAGTTCTGAAAGGGTAACCTGAGGGACAAGCTTAATCTGATCCACTGACGCTACACACACGGAGTGCAAAGGTAGTGCAGACGAGAAACGCTTCTCTAATCCTTTGGAAATGGTTTCAATGGTGTCTGTTGCTTCTTGCGGAGTCAAGACACATGAGGGAAAATTACCTGGGGCCGGTATCTTTTTCCGCGAGCGTAAAAACCTGAAAAGTGCACGTCGGTTTCCTGACTTCGTCAGGAAATCGAAATGCTCAGATTCACAATCGTCTTTAGCTCGCGAAATCGTGCGTTTAAAAGTGGCTGCAATAAACTTATAATCATGCCAATTTTTCGGGCACTGATTGTGGAGGAGCTTCTTCCATGCAGCCTTTCTGCGTCTGTAGTCCCGCGTACAGTCTGCATTCCACCACCTAGTTAAATTGGTCCCTTTTAAGGCGAAAGCCTTTAATGCCTCATCGTTGTAAGCAGGAGTTGTCGACAGAAATGTCACGCTTTTCAATTGGTCGAAACAATCGGGACGTCACAGTTCGCGAATTTAAAACGGGGCCAACTGTACTTTGGCTAGTAACCATGCAACCAATTAAAAGGATCGTATACTGATGCTTTAAGTGGGAATGAGCTTAGTTAATTCCTTAATCACCCAATTAGCCTAATTAACCTTTATGATCAGGCCAGATAAATAAATAAAACCGAGTAGCAAATTAGTCGAGTTCGGGAATCGAACCCCGGTCTTCGGCGTGCGAGACGAGCGTGCTATCCACTCCGCCATGCCAGCTCGATGGTTTGGAATGAACAAAGGCGCGTCTAGTGAATACGGTGTTTTCGTTCCCTCCCATCTCCCTCCCTTCCCGTTACAGCGAGGTTCAGTGTCCACCGAGGTATGCGAGACAGATGCATTTCGTTTCCTTAAAAACCAATTTACCGACGAGCAAGGCGTAGAACCGAACGGGCCATGGCGTTCTATGGACTCCCTGGCAGCGTTACAAGACGCTGTCACGAGCCACTCTTAGAGGCCAAGCTTAACATCTTAACCACACATCAGTGACACAAGCAGCACCACTACGCTTAAGGCTTTCGCCTCACCGCACTTTAGGTCAAAAAGTGGCCCCTGAATTTTGATGTACGCACCAGGAATTCGGATTTCTTGCGGCATTCCTCAATAGCCAAGAAAATGTGTTTTGAATTATGAATATCAGAACTTAACGCTGATGCAAGTGTAGAGCGCAAGGTAAACTGGAACTGGTTATAATTAATATATGATCTCAACTGTGAAGACGCTGGAGTTAAGCGGCAATTAACCTCAAAAACAATAGGTATGTGATCACTAGATGTACCACAATCAACTGTCGACCAATTCCGAACAGGAACACAAGGTCTGGAGAAAGTTAAATCTAATACAGATACGGTTCGAGCCCGAAGAAAGGTGGCCAAACCTGAATTCATGCACATAAGGTTGTTATCTGTAACCCAATCAGAAAGGCGTTTGCCGCAAGGATCTGTCATATCCAGCTCCGAGAGCACGCGAGTCCCTCACTTCGTCCTCTAGGCGCCGCCCGGGGACACCTGGCGGAATTATACAAAAAAAAAAACGGACTAAATTAGGCTATGGCTCAGTTAAAACAATCGGCGAAAGATGTCACTGGTCGAGAATGCTGTAAGTAGGCTCAGGTACAAATATTTTATCCATAAAAAAAAAATCATTCACACCGTTTTCGCTTCCTGCTCCGCCGACAAAAGGGCAGATTTTTTTTTCGAAAAGGAGAGGGCTGCCCTGTCCAAGAAAAACTTTTGAGAACAAAACTTTTGGAATTTTTGAACGTTACAAATCTTAGTTTATAGAAATCTAAATTTTAAACGCAATTTGAAATCTAAACATAAATTAAGATTTTATTATATAATCTAACAATAAAAATTAGACGACTTAATATTTAGAATCTCACATTTCAGATTATAAAAGTTTATTTTTAAAGTTTATTATGATTTACAGTTTTAATGTATGTGCACATTTAAATCTAGGTTTTACAGTTTTGAACTTAGATTCTCTGAAAGTTAGAAATTTTTAATTTAAACCTCAAATCCAATCTCAGTTTATATATAAATTTAAAATTTGAAATTGAAAACATAGAAGTTCTATTTGATTTAAATTTCAGTTTGCCAGAGGCAATAGCCTTGAAGGTATACACACTGCAAGGCATTCTTTTCCGTGTTTGAGCAAGGTAAACAGACGCGTCAGACTTGCGAGTGTGGTAGGATTTTTCTTTTGGTGAGTGGGGAGGGGGGGGAAGCAATTTATTTATCTTATGAATTGGGGTGAGGCAGGGGGAGGGGAAGCTGATTGCTCTTTACAAGCAAAACGTGAGCATTGCCTTGACGGTTGGAGAGTGGAGTAAGGTTGTATACCACTACGAGTTTACCTCGTGCCTACTGCAAGTCTTCCAATGCGATAACTTTAGAAACCTCGTAGTCTAAAAAAAATGTGTTGTCGGCCATGAAGTTCGGACATTGGATGAGGGAAGTGACGTCACTAGTCCAAACAATTCTCATTGGCTACAGGGAAGTCCCTTCCGGTATAGGCAACAACACCTTCTAATGCTATCGCACTGGCCGCACATAATGTAATTAAGTATCCCTGCGAATTTTTAATTCTTCCCTAACGCTGCAAAATAATTGGACTTTTGTTTCTATTACATTTGATTACCCATGTATATCGCGCTCAATGGGAGCTGCAACGCACGAGATGTGTCAGGAGCTCAGCTCACGAAACAGTGCGAGCACTATGACGCTGAAGACTGTTGCCTTCCGTGGATGCAAAGAACAAGATACATTGAATGGTTGGGTAAGCTGGATGTTCTGTGTGAAGGCGCATTGACCAAGCGAGAGCCTCAGTAGGCTCACTTCGGTAGCGTTGCAAGTCATCATCATCATCATCAGCCTGACTACGTCCACTGCAGGGCAAAGGCCTCTCCCATGTCTCTCTAATTAACCCTATCCTTTGTCAGTTGCGGCCACCGTATCCCCGCATACTTCTTAATCTAACCGGCGCACCTGGCTTTCTGTCGCCCCCTGCTACGTTTGCCTTCTCTTGGAATCCACTCCGTTACCCATAAGGACCAGCGGTTATCTTGCCTTCGCATTACAAGCCCTGCCCAAGAGCATTTCTTCATCTTGATTTCGACTAGGATGTCATTAAACCGCGTTTGTTCTCTCACCCACTCCATCCGCTCCCGATCTCTTAACGTTACACCTATCATTTTTCTTTCCATAGCTCGCTGCGTTTTCATTGACTTAAGCTGAACCCTCTTTGTTAGCCTCCACGTTTCTGCCCCATAGGTGAGTACCGGTAAGATACAAGTCATATTGAGCGCGATATACTTGCAAAGCTGTATGGAGCACGTAAGCGATCTATTCGTCAACCACTGATGCTGGCGCGAATGTCGACGCAGTGTCCCGACGAGGAGTGCGTCAAATTCATCGCCGAGCCCTGCTCGGAGGGCCACCACTGCGTCCTGGAGGACCCCGAGAAGAGCTTCGAGAGGGGAGGCAAGGGACACTGCAAGCCTATCAGTGTCGCTGCGGCGGAGGAACATGAATAGGAGCCCGTTGTGTACGCTGCCTGCACCGCCTGTATACAGTGACGAAGTAAACTTCTACTTAACCACCATCGTGTGGTTTTCACCGCGTCAGTGTGTTCTAAGAAAAGGCTACTAGAAGATGAAAGTAATAATAACTTGTGGAGACACTAAAGTAGTCTTATGCACATTGATATGGTGTGATATGGTTTGGTTGATGGAGTTTTATTATCCCAAAGCGACTCAGGCTATGAGGGACGCCGTAGTGAAGGGCTCTGGAAATTTCCACCACCTGGGGGTCACTGACAGTACGTAAAACTCGGTGTGATATGGTGCGATACGGGACGGTACGGTATGGTATGCTGTGGCATGGTATGGTATGGTATGGTATGGTATGGTATGGTATGGTATGGTATGGTATGGTATGGTATGGTATGGTATGGTACGGTACGGTATGGTATGGTATGGTATGGTATGGTATGGTATGGTATGGTACGGTATGGTACGGTATGGTATGGTATGGTATGGTATGGTATGGTATGGTATGGTATGGTATGGTATGGTATGGTATGGTATGGTATGGTATGGTTTATGACTTATTGGGTTAACCATCCCAAAGAAACTCAGGCTACGAGGGTCGCCGTAGTGGGGGGCTCCGGATAATTTAGACCATCTGGGGTTCTCACATCGTGCACTGACATCGCACAGTACACGGGCCCCAATCAACCATTTCTCATCCGTTTAATTGCGACTGCCGCGGCAGGGATCGAACGCGCGTCTTTCGGGTCAGCATCCGAGCACGATAACCACCCACTACTGCGGCTGGTATGGTATGGTATACGTGGGTATCGTATACGAAAAGACATTGCAGACACTGAGATGCAGCTGAGCGCGGACGCCATAGTTCGGAAGCTCGCAGAAGCCTTCTTGATTACGCAATGTTCGAATATCGTGTCACCATGTTACAAAAGTCTGAACCCGTCGATTAAACAGCCTGAAGGTCAGTGCGTGAACTCAGTAGTCTCTGCTCACAGCCTTACGCTGAACTTGCCATAAAAAAAAAAAAAAAAAAAAAAAACAGAATACAAAGAGTCTTTGTGCGCGTGTAAGATCTTTCGCGTCAGTTGCTCGCCACGGCTCCGCAGGCTGAGGGCGACACCTGTACGCCACAATGGCTCCATGATACTATAATGGCGCCGTAACCATAAAATGAGATTAAAACGGCGGCAATAAACGTCATAACTACTAACGCTGTAACCACTGATTCACCGGAGACATCACACAACTGGTAAGACGAAAATCAGCGCTAGCTTACCCACTATAATGATCACACACAAAAAGATGCAGCCCGCGCGGGATACCTGCCCCAACCAGCCCCCTCCGGTCACCACTGGTTGCACAGCTACTAAATGGCTACGGAAACAAGCACAGATTACCAGCAAACTTTTGCTGTGTATTGCGTAAGGCACAAGGCATGGGCTATGTACAGGGGTGGTTGAGTGGCCCGCAGGGTGGCATCGTGCGTCCTGACCCCTGCCTGCCTTTCGATCAAACCCGACTGCGCCTGCCGCGTTTCGATGGAGGCGAAGCGCAAGAGGCGCCCGTGTGCTGTGCGATGTGAGTGCACGTTAAAGATCCCCAGGTGATCGAAATTATTCCGGAGACCTCCACTACGGCGCCCCTTTCTCTCTTTATTCTTCCACTCCCACCTTCCTCCCTTCCCTGACGGAAAGTGATGCCCAAGAAAGGTGAATCTAACAAGTTCCTGCGGCGTTGGTCACAGGTGTCTATGCTCCCATAAAGTAGTAGTAGCCTGCAAGCACTGTCGTTGTATTCATGGGGCACTGGCTGCTACTTCAAGCTGCATTATGCAGCTTTTTGCCCAGTGCAACGTTTCTAGATAAAGACAGTTGGAAAACTTGCTCCGGGTATGCGGCCCCTTTCTGTCGCCGATTTCATCTCAAATAAAGCCCCTCGATAATTTGAAAGTAGCGTCTTTCTGTGAACTATGCCGCCGCGCCGCACACCCTCGCCGATCCTCCTCTCTCACCTCTCCCATCGGCGCTTTTCTCAACGGTGATTGGCTCCGCGGGCGGCCTCCGGGAACAGCGCGCGGAAAGTTCGCTCTTTTTGTGTTTTCATTTTTCGTCAGCGCCATTTTTTGGCCAGCCGCCGCTGCTACGACCGAGCTCCCTGGCATTGCGGGCTTGCACTTCGCGTTATTCGCGCTCTTTTTGTGTAGCACTATGCCGAGTTGCTGCGCATTTCAGTGCACAAGCCGGCGTGAAAAAGCCTTTGTTCTTTTCACGATTCCGAGCTGCAAGAAAGACAGCATGAGAAGAAAAAAGCGGTTGCACAACATCGGCCGCAAGAACTTTACCCGACGAACTGCCAACCTCTGCGAGCAACTGTGCATTTCTTCCAAGCGACTGTGTATACTGAAACTGCATGCGCACACAAAGCCAACAACCTCACTTGATTCACTGATCATTTTGCGTCGTTACGCGTGTTATTGTTGTCACTTCATGGTTCCGCTCAACGTGCTATAATAGCGACGGCTGATGCATACAATGTGTTTGCATGTGTTAGCAAGTGTGGAAGCAAAAGTGTTGGTATGCGTGCAGCGGTATCCGCGGTGCGGTAAATTTTTCGAACCTCTGGCAATGGTGCACATCGCAGTAATGCGGCGCATGTCCCGAGCGAGGTTTTATCTAGATTTTTTTTATGAATGCAACTTGTCTAACGATGTACGCTTATTTGTTGTTTTGCTGAACCGGTACGCTTCTACCAGGTGAGATTATCAATGCCACATTCTCGAAAAGACCTCATATTGCTTTTACATAAATAATTTATTTTTTAATAACTTCAGTGCTTTCCATTGTTGCCTGAATGTACTCAGGTATTGTAAATATCCAATGCATGCCATTTTTGTATATTCATTGCTACAGTTTGTGACCATTTGCTTGGTCGCGTAGCCTTTTGTTGAATACATCATCCGCTCAAAAGCTATAGGCCTACATCTGAGCTGTTTCATTTCCCTAAGTATGTTTTTGTTTTCTGTCTTTTGTTTTGAGGACTGCACCCAACGGGAGACAGATGTCCACAGCTGGTTTATTCTTGGTTTTTATGTGTATTTTCGGCGTAAAACTACACGGCTCATCTGTATTAAACATTGCATCTGAAAAACTGTGTGTCATATTGTGACTGTATTTATACTCAAGACTTATATTATTCAGGCACTTGCTTTAGGATAGCCTTGACTGTGGCTGACCAAATTGCTAAGACCCTACTTTCTCTTCGGTTTTGTCACAGTCATTGCTATCAGTTTTTTTCTTTCCTAACGTAACATCTCTTTAAGCGGATTTAAAAAGGAATAGAATGTGGGTGGAAAATGCCCACGTGTGCCAAACTTTGGGGGTGGTCTACCTAAATTTGGAAGCCAACACTCAGTTTCCCATAGTCAAATTAGGTTGGACCCAATGTTGGTCAGATGTGGACGACGTCAAATTTATGGGTTCCAGAGAGACAAATTTTGGAGATAGCCCACCTAATTGAGGAGCTCACCATTGAATTGGTCATATTAAAATTAGGCTTGACACGAATTTTGATGAAATTCGGACAAGGTCAAATTTTGGTGGTTGAGAGGGCCAAATTTTGGGGTGCGGACACTTTCCTTGGATGACGGAAAATGGGAGCGCGGATCTTTGGCTCTCGGCTTCAGCTCGACATCAGCTCAAGGTCGCCGACAGCGGGAGCTGAAGTCGTTTCATGCTTAATAGAAACAAGTTCATATTCGTTTTCAAGCCGCCGCGAAAATTGTCAACTACAAAAACGAT
The DNA here is from genome assembly GCF_055824585.1 of Amblyomma mixtum. Lineage (NCBI taxonomy): Eukaryota > Metazoa > Arthropoda > Arachnida > Ixodida > Ixodidae > Amblyomma > Amblyomma mixtum. The sequence continues at coordinate 157,875,576 of NC_143015.1, read as the reverse complement.
TAAGCCGTTGCATGTGCACTGCGCGGTGCCAACTCAGACTGAACCTTAATGAAAAATTTCAGGACGGCCATCGAAGCAAATGCCCCAGCTTGTTCCCAGCAACCATCCCACTTCTGAAACTGCACTCGTGAACAACTTCATAAACTGTACTTCCGCGATAATTAGTTCGAAGTGAATCTACATTTATTAGTATGCAGAAAATATTCAGGAATGTTCAAATATATTGTAAATATTATGCTTCATATAGTATGCCGTGTTGAGACAGACGGTATTGAAAAGTCAAAAAGAATGGAAGATGTATGCAGCAAGTGGTTTTGTTCGTGCCGCAAGCGCTCGTAATTGGCACTTTCATAGCGCGTACGAGACGCTATGTGGCTCGTGGTAGTCACGCGTGTCGCATGTCTTTCTCGTGTTTTTATTCAATTACAGAACGCGGAAAAAGCGCGAACTTAAGAGCGCGCATGTGTCAGCCAACTGCCCGGACGGCGAGCGTGCGATGGCCAAAAAAGCGTGCCGTGTGCAGCGCGCGCAGCCGGCGGGCAAGGATATTCGAGGAGGAAAACGCCGGAGTGGAGGAGAGTGTCGCTACTTTCAAATTATCGAGGGGCTTTAATCTCAAAGAGATGCCAGCGCCATCTCCCGGGTGGTGGGAGTACCGCGTTTGTTTTCCCATGGCCTCCGTGACCAGCCCGAGCATCATCGCGCTTAATCTCAGAGGCCACGATTTCTCTTCACCTCCATGCGGCGCCCATTGGCTACGCTTGGTCACAGTTTGCTGCGCGAATGATTACCGTTAGCTCGCGGCTCGCATCGTCTGCGCCGGGGGCGGCTGCTTCTAGACGCTCATCTATGAATTGCGAAGTCCGCGTGCGCTCTATGTCTGGGGTAAGTGAGGGCAGGATGCTCGAGGTTGAGCTTCTGGCTGTAAATACCGGAAAAAACTGGAAGCCCTTCTTTCCGCGGTTTAGAGAAACATGACGTGCCGCTTGCCTCCTCGTAGTTTACGTTGATAATATTATCTAAAAACGTTGAGCTGGGAGTAGCAGACGACGCGCTCATCCTAAAGCGACCGCAGCGCCACCGCCTAGACGGCGATCGCGTGGGGCCGCTCTGCTCTCTGGCTCGCCGGCACAGTTTCCCAACTGTCTTTATCTAGAAACGTTGGCCCAGTGTCCCCTGTTTCCACTGTAATGTGTGTGGAGAAATAAATTTTCAATTTCAATTTCAACCCAAGCAGCGCAGGTAATCGGCCCAATATTGGAAATGGATGGTTTCACTATGGTCCATTGTATAGGGCCGGCCCTTGCCAATATCGACCTATTAATGGGTCGATTACCTGTGCTGTTTGGGAATAATCTCCTGTAACCAGGAGCAGAAGACATGCTACTTATTCTGGCACGAAGATGACTCAGAAACCCTCCATAAGCCGTCCCATTGTCTGCATCCTTTTGCTCATCCAGACGAATCACGTCCGTCACTGCCCCTGCGTTGTCGATGCGTGGAAACGGTTTCCCAAGGCTATGTTATCGCATGAAGATCCCCGGTTGCAACGCCAAGTTTGAAAGACACCGACTACAGCAGACGAGAGAGAGTGACATTTTCTCCTTCGGTGCTTTCTGAGCAGATTTGCGGAGCAAGCAGTGAGATTGGTTGTCTTACTATCGTCTGCAAACTAGTATGAAAGAACTGACCAAGTTGTTATTATCTGTTGATTCTTATTTTGCACCCGGAACACTCCAGATCCTTGTTTAAAGGGAAGGCCGGAAAATGAACCGCTCGCCTGCTTCTCCTCGGTTGAACAGAGCAGCATCTCCGGTACTCCGAGAATCCAGTGGAGGTAAGACATCAATCTATTACCGTAGCAAGTCGCAGCAGTTGTTGAAAACGTTAACGAAGGGCATAATGCATGTAATCGGGTGTGACAAAATAATAGGATAGCGTAAGAGAGGCGAAAAGCAAGACCAGAATTTTCAGGCAGTATGAAAATAGCTAGACAATGACCATCTGATCTTTTTCGACTAAGGTTCTCGTACCTTCAACGACCATTTGACCTCTTTCTACTAAGGTTCTGGTGCTTTGAGAATAACTGAAACCTACTAGCAGATAATTCACTCTAATAGGAGTAATAGTTACCTCTGTTCGGCTAATGAATTAAAATTAATGTGCGAATATGTATAATGGTCCTGTAAAGAGTATGTCCTCTAAAAAAAGTATGTTAGCAGCGCGTAAAGATGGAAAGCAAAATAAATTTACAGGTGATCAATTGGATTGATGCAGAGAATGGCCAAAGCATTTATCTTTCACTCTGATTCCATTGTCTTTCAATTGCCAATCTATACCCAGCCCGAATGTCAATTCAATTCCGATTCAGTTCTCATCCCATTCTTATTCCATTTCTTTCTTCTTTCTTTCTTTATTCAATACTGCAAACCTTATACAGGTCCAAGCAGGGTGGGTAAAATGGCAAACAAAACAATAATAACAAAGTTAGTAAACATCAGTGTGTGGCGAAAGGCAATAAAGAATCATTCCAGTCGATTACAGTGCGAGGAAAAAATGAAAACTTGAATAAATCTGTTCTTGCGAAATACGGCGTCAGAGAATTAGGATGATGGTGGCGTGTATACCTCGACGTTGAATGCGACAGATATGGGGCAGGGTTTATAGCTAATTCTTGTTTCCAAAGCAAGTAAAGAAATTCCAAATGTAAATTTTTTCTTCGTTGTACAAGACATTGAATACCATTAACCTGCATTATTTCAGAGGGTGAGTCACGGGGAAAATTTAGAGTAAATAAACCTTACAGCTTTTCCCTGTACCTTTTCTAGGCGGGTGATATTGTGTTTAGTAAACGGGTCCCAGACAACGCACGCGTATTCGAGTTTCGGTCTAAGTAGTGAATTATAAGCAAGTAATTTTACGCTAGGGGGAGAAGTTTTAAGCTTATGTCTTAAGAAGTATAGTTTGCGGAGTGCGGAGGAGCAGATGTTATCTATATGTAAATTCCATGATAAAGTGTTAGTAAGTGTGACACCTAAATACTTATATGTGGTCTCTTCCAGCAAAGGCGACGAACCTAGCCTGTAGTTAAAAGAAAGCGGAGCTTTTTTGCGAGACAAGCTAAGAAAGACGGTCTTAATCGTTCGTAATCGCTTGTTTTAAACACCGCTGTCATAATTAGTCCGGAGACTCCCCTATAAGTTGTGAGGGGGCAGTTTGCAAGTGGCACGTGGAGAGGGGGAAGATCCCCTAAACACTATCTGCCACGGTTGGCAGGTGCAGGCTTCACACAGATGCCGCCGCTGACGCCGGACAGTTTTTGTCTTCATTTCACTTATAATGCTCTGCCATTAAAACAACGGAGAGACAGGATACAGCGCGGAAGGCCATGCGTTGACTGAAATTGTGAGGTTGTGAGCTTAGCGTATGTCACTGGCCTAGCGCACGCAGATGTCAATGATGGGCGCTCAAACAGATGAATGGAGCTGACGTAACAAGGGAATGAACCTTGCAGAAGAAATCTGAAACAATGGTGAGGCCATCTGGCGAGTTGCCTTTGTATAGTGCCAGGCTAACAGCATGAAAGCCAGGAAACGAAATAAAAGAAACACAAGATAAGGCCCTTCCCTTTGTCCTTGTCTGCTGCTGTTTTGTGTTGTTAGCTTAGAACGATGAAATTCCACCTCGAATAACTGTTGCCGCGGGAGCCTTCGCTAATATTTTAGCCTCAAAAAGCCTACATAAAAGGAATAAGTCCTATGATTATTTGCTGTATCCGCTGTCAGAAGTAGCTGTTGTGATTGATAGCATTTGATTAGCACGAAACCTTGCCATCGACGATTATTATTATTATTATTATTATTATTATTATTATTATTATTATTATTATTATTATTATTATTATTATTATTATTATTATTACTACTATTATTATTATTATTCGCACAAAGTTGCGTGCGAATCATCATCATCGCTACACATTATGTAGCGAAGCTTGAAGGCTGATGCAAACGCAGTAACCAGTGCAGTGTCCCGGCGAGGAGTGAACCAAGATCTTCAAGGAGCCTGTTCGAAGGGACACCGCTGCGTCCTGGACAACACCGAGCTTAGCTTTGAGAATGGCGGCAGAGGACACTGCAAGCCTCTCAACGAGACCACGATGGAACACCACGCATAGAGTTGCTCTCTTATAAAAATGCTCTACTGACGTCCTATGCACTTCTTATGAACTCTATTTCCTTCCTGTACACACTCCCCTTTGCCTGTTTATAGTATATATGCTGTTTTAGACAAAGTCTACTAAAAGTGCATGGCCATACACTGTCTATAGACTGTGTATATTATTTTTTATTAATATTTATAGAGTAGACTATAGGATTTTTCCGTAGAAAATTTGTAGACAATCTATAGACTGTGTGAAAAAAATTTTGGAAGGGGTGTAGCTCTCTATGGAAAGCTTGGATACTTTCACAAAGTAAACCTGAACCTGGTTACCAGTTCGTGCCTTCCATCGTCCTAATATACGCCGCAGAGAGCTACTAGAAGTCGAAAACAAGAATCAAATATAAGGAAACGGTGACCTCTTCTCCCTTCCTCATTTAAGTGCAACGAGGGTTTGTTGCTCCCGCTCTCCTCTCCAACGTCAACAAGCGTTCTTGTACAGACCGTGGGCAAGGGGAGGCATCAGCAGAGGCGCCTCCCCTTTCCTCGAGACCAACCGCAGTCCTTGCCATGCAAAACGACTCCACCCTCTCCCGTTCACGCGACACGTTTCACGCATAACTCAAGGCCTGCGACCTCGAGCCGAGGTCAGAGCAAGGTCAGCGGGCCAGCGGACTCTCCTATCTCCCTCACTAACACGCACCACAATGTTGATGTTGGTTCTCTTAGTGAACAAACACGCTGTTCGAACACGCGAAAAAAATCGCACTTCGTATCGTCCGTATCTTGTACCAATAGTCTTTTTTTTATGTTCAAACAGCACGGTTGTTCACTACTAACAAAAAATTCAGGGGGGCACTTTGTTCACGCAAAGTGCGGTGAGGCGAAAGCCTTCAGCGCGATGTTGCTGCTTGTGTCACTGATGTGTGGTTAAGGTGTTAATTAAATACAGAATTGTTTGTGAATCTTAAATGCTGGAGACACTGAGCGCGTTTGGGAGGCATCCGTCTGATTCGACGCCTGTCTGCAAACGCTCTTCAGCGTCCTAAACAATGAGAACTACATATGCGCTGGCAGGAAGTAGCGTAGCCATTAGCACGCTCGGCTGCGGAACGGTGGTTCGAATCCCATCGTGCAGAAATATTTGTTCCCTGGTATGACTATAAAAAGCGTGACACCTCTGCTGACAACCTTCTGTCGACAACGATGAGGCATTAAAGGCTTTCGCCTTAATACCAACTAGGCCACACCTTTACATTGTTGTTACACCGCGGTGGCTCTGTGGTTATGGCGCTCGGCTGCTGACCCGAAAGATGCGGGTTCGATCTCTGCCGCGGCGGTCGCATTTCGATGGAGGCGAAATTCTAGAGGCCCGTGTAGTGTGCGATGTCAGTGATCGTTAAAGAACCCCAGGCGGTCGAAATTTCCGGAGCCCTTCACTACGGCGTCCCTCGTAGCCTGAGTCGCTTTGGGACGTTAAACCCCCATGAGCTAAACTAAACTAAACTAAACCTATACATTGTTGATCTCGCTTCTTTTTGGTTCACCCATCCCACCGGATCCCTTACCGAACATCCCATCTCACAGCTGCTAGAGCTCCCCTCCTCCGAGCATCTGACACGCAGCCTCTCTCTGACACCATTTAAAATACCTCACCCTTCAAAGTTGCCGAGTACTACAAGATCATAAGAAGGAAATATCCTCTTCCTCACAAAACCCTTAGCAAATTTGAAGGGCACATGATTTGGCGACTACCAACTAATACTCTTCCCAGTCCCTGCATAATGAGTAGATGGTATACAGACATACAATTCGCCCTGCACGTGAAGCAGTTGGCGAACTCTTTTACGAAGTTCGGGGAACGTCAAGAAAAACCAGACTTGGACAGCAATTCCGATCCGACATATGAGCGCTGGGAGGCAACCCTTCATAGCCAGAGTCCACTATAGACCAGAAATAGTTGGTTGAGCGGGACCGGATTATGATGGCGACCAATGGGTTCTACTACTGAACCCATCCAGTTTTTATGCTCTTAACAAATGTTTTTCCTCCTCCTCCTCCTTTTCATTAGGTTTAAGATTATCATCACGTATGCGATACTCACTGGGTTATGCGCTCATTAAGTCAGCTAGCATCATGTGTGCGATGTTTCACGGCCGTGGTTTCGTTAAACACTGTTTTTAAAGACCCCGAAAGCGGATTCCTCGCGTCGCCTGACGCCGCACAATCTCCAAGATCCACTCAGTTTCGTCGCCCTGTTAACGCAGTCTCGGGTTTCCGTCTGGACTCGAGAGCGACCTCTTCTCTCGTTGCCCCTTCAGAAACGGCGATAAACTGCCAGAATTCCAAAAGCGAAACAATAAAAATAAGAGCAAGTTAAGATGAGCGCAACCGACTTTCGTTACACTCTGAAAACCGTCCCGAGTCTCGCAACTGCCGCCAGCGTGACGAAAACAGCAACACACAGATAGTTTTGGTTATATAAAGCTCTTGCCGAGCTTGCAACAAGGCCCCGTGCCAAGAAAACGCAACAAGGAAGCAGCTTGCGGAGGTGAGTGCTTTCAGTCTTCCTTATGTGGCACATTCTAGGCGCACAAGGTTTGGCCAACGAGGTCCTTACGAAATCGTGTACGGATAGCCACTAAGATATAAAGGGTGTTTCAGCTAAGATTTTACACACTTTTTAAAAATAAGCTTTAAGAGTTAGGAGAGCAATTTCTTCGGCATAGCATTGTCAGCGGCGTAGTTAATCAGATTACAGCCAAGAGGTGCTAACTAGCATGCTGGTTCACTAATATTGAATAGTGGACTTTTTAACTACTACTGTTAGGTTCCTTAATTATTGAGTGTCGTGAAGCCCATCGTAGCTAATATTCATATCACTTTTAAGAATTTAGAAAACATGGTTGCCCTCAACGCTGTGGCTCAAGAAACTGGCTATTTCGACGAGTTACGTGCACTGGAGAGGTTGCTTTGCCTGCGAGCTTCTCGAAAGCGCATGTATTTTGGCGCGATGTAGCCGAAATCTGTTGGGCCACAGTGCCAAGGGTACTCGCGTTTTCAAAATTCTGGAAACTGATATCAATATTACTTACGGTGGGCTACACGCATCTCATTAATTAATGAGCCTAACCGTAACAGTTAGAAAGTTAACTATTCAATGTTTGTTAATCAGCCCGGCAGTTAGTATGCCATTTTGATGTACTACACCGCTGACAACACTATGCCAAAAAAGCGCTCTTCCAACTCAAAAATCCTATAATAGTTGAAACTTGAAACACCCTGTATATGAGAACGGAAAGTTGAGCTAGTTGGAACAGCCTTTGTCAAACGTTTAGAGCCCAGGCAGTTTGTTTCTGAGCCGTGTAGTGAAGCTCTTCTAGCATCCATGGAAGCACTAACCTTTGGAAGGGTGAAGACAAAGTTATTTTCAACTTACGGATATTTTGGAAAGCAAAGGATGCCTAATAAGCCACACGCCGTGGCCCAAAAGCGCACCCCTTTGGACTCTATAAACCTGTAACAAAGGCTGTACATGGTTGTTCCCAAAACACAGGACCGGCGCTACTTCCGCCTATACACGCTTCGTTCATTCTTGCTTCGCTGTTCTCGGTGAAGGTGCATGCACATACAGACATAGGCGTGCATAAGTGTCTCCATATGGGAGGGGGGAGAGCGTCGATCATTGCAGCGGCTGTTGATGTCTTCTGGGTAGTAAGAAACAATAGGGGACAAAGCTGGCGCCTCCCTGTCACCCCCCCCCCCCTTTCTGCGCACGCCTATGCATACAGAGTAGGCCTTTCTATAGAGACAGCTATTCCGGTCCCAAACATTTCGGTCCACGAGACATACACTAAATTCTGCGTGACTAACTCAAGCTTTGCAAATAATGTGCAGATTGTCCGCGACCGGCAATTTTTGAACATCGCGTGCGCGGTACGAGTAAATTGTGCAGCAAACGCCAGTGGTGAACCGGTGCATCCAGTCATGCGAGCCTTTACCCCGTCGTTGTAACATGAATTCTATTTACGACACAATTACCGTACACCGGGAGGCCAAACGTTAACTTGACTACACTAAAGTTTATGTGCAGTGCTCAAAAAACAAGGAAGACAGGACACATACAATGATAGTTAATGTGTACGGGAACCTAATGACCTTTCTCGACTCAATTGACTGCAACCGTAGGTCGTACGTACAGTTGACAGTGTCGATTCGTGTGTGTAGTTTGTTCCTGTGGTGTTTGTACCTCCTGCGAAACACGCAAAACGATAAAAACAAACTGGGTCGTATTTCGTAGACCTGCTCATATTAACTGGCTGACACAAAGCTGGCAAAGGCTGAACAACGACTGCATGTCAGCTGGCAGTGTGCCATCGAAGCGCATGAGAAAGCATATATGTTACACAAAGACACCGTGTGTGCGCACAAGGAAGCAGATGTGATTCGCTACTAAGAGTGCCTTCCTGGGAGACAGTGAGCTGCAGGGTCGGTTTACCGAACACTCGTAGTTCGTGTGAGTAAACTTTGTCCGCTGGTGTACAAATTTGTCACTTAATGCGGAAACAGCGCACCAGACGGACCGTGATGACCGTGATGATGAAGATTGAATGACGTGAGAGCAGCTTAGACAAAGAGCGCCATCGAACAAGGTGAGGGCAAAACCTATTTTCCAAGCATTTCATCCCCGAGAAACCCAGTACCAGGCCAAAAGAAAGCTTGTACCCATTGTAATATCGGTGGGAACCCAGCGGCACTTGGGATCGAACCGCGCACATCCCGCATGCGAGGCGGATATTCAAACCACTATAGGCAACAGCTGGGGTTCACCACAAGACAGTGCAGTCGTTACAGCGGAGCTGTATAGGATCACAAAGAAGAAAGGAAAAACTGCATGCCGAGCCTACCGCTTCAAGAACTAGTTGCACAAAAGTCACGCTCATACTCTCGTCAACTTTATAAAAGGGAACGCGCGAGCGCGTGGCAGGGAATCTCGAATTTTACTTGTGGCTACACTCAGCGGTCGGTTTTCGCGACGTGGTCGAAAGGGTTCTGCTGCCTTGTCTGCTTTTGGCAATAGAAAATCGCGCCTCCCTTTACGCTTTGTTTCCGAAAGTGACCACCAGGTATCGCCGCGATTAGGGTTGCAGGCTATCTACAGCGAGCTCGCATGTTCCCTTTCATAAAGTTTACAACAGTACAAGTGAGAAGTACAGTGTGGTCATCTAACAGCGAACTCAATTATATGCTAGCATACTGAGAAGTACTCGCAACCAAGGCGACTACATGCATTTCACGACGCAGGGCGGCGTCGGTACCCTGTGCACAATGCCTCCATAACAGACCACGTGTCGAATGACTCCGAAGAAAAGGAGTATACAAGAAGCACTGAGTTTCCGATATACGACGTCGAATGCGTAATGTGCAAAGCCACACTCTTCGGCACTGCCGTGGAGTTCAAAGCTAAAAGCACTGTACGGCTTGCACGTTCTGCGTTTTTTCTGGAAGTACTGTCTAAAGCCGAAACCAGCCTCCCGAGCTTGTGACTGAAGTTCAAAGTATACGTAAAACGGTGGCCGGTGATTGATACGATGATCGAACACACCAAACACCCTGTACTTGACGTCCGCAGGCACCCCGGTACTCAAGATGAAGATGACAATAGCTGTCCTGGTTCTCTCCACGGTCATCACGTGGTGAGTTCACTCAATGTTAAAAGTTGTTTCTATCAAGCTGGAAATGCATGCCTAGAAGTTCTGGGCAAGCGCATTTTTTCAACGGCAAGTTGTTTATGAATGATAAAAATCAATATCTGCAGATCCCTCCTTTTACGCTTGTAGTTTTCTGTTGTTTGTAGTCAAAAACGTACGCCATGGGTTTTAATGGAAGTCTTAACTACCCGATTGCGAGCGCGCGCAGGACAAAATTTAACAGAAATGTTTTGCGATCGATGGGAAGGTTGAACCATCATCTTCAATGCGTTCATAACAGTATGCTACCATAATCCACAGCTGCCTCATAATTAAAATGATGTACGAGACAGCTGTTCTTGCATTTACGCAAAGCCCTTATGGGTAGTGTGTAGCTACGCGAGACGCAAGAATACCGATGTGGGCTCCACTGCATTTGAACTTTAGTTCGACGGCCAACCAGAACGGTGCGCGCAAAGCAACTTGCTCTGAGCAAAAATTCATGTGTTGCAAAAATAGTTTTAAAAATTGGAGTCATCTCTACCTCTACGGCAACGCATACTTGTACATGTTCTTCCTTTTGTTTTTTTGTTGTTTCCTTATCATTACCATCTGCTTGGAAAGCTTTTGTTTCCATGTATTCCTATGGACGCTAACTCTATACTTTTCACCTCCAGTCGGCTTCGCCGTCCGCGAGTGCCTGTTATGTCTTTGTAAACACACGTTGTTGGTCTATACCGAGCGCCTATGGACACTGCCACGTCATTTCCTACTTTGCAAGATGTCCAAGCAGTTCTACTTGCGTGGGCCGTTGAAATACATGAACCATATTTCCTTTCATGACGAACGTAACATGGCTAGAGTTGATGCGTTTTCCACTTCCAAACACAGGCCAAAGCGTGAAAGCTTCCCCGACGCTTCGTGAACACTGAATACTGCAAGTGAGGACTAGTATTACGTATACGTTAAGGCCACTCGCAGGCTGAGATGTCCGTTTGCTATATAAGAGGCGAGTTACTTGCGCGATACAGCAGCCTTGTGTTTTGTGATGCCACATCTTAAACGTGTTCGTGCGTAATGTTCGATGATCGTGGCGCATGCGGTTCAGCCGGCGGACCCATACGATCATTATATTGCGATTTGTGCTACGGCTTTTGCCTGTACTGTGCGATGCCTTGCCTGTACTGATGCCTTAAACATGTCGTACGCTTGCCAAACGCAGTGTCCTGAGCACGTTGCCTCCGAACTGCGCCAACGTCAACTGCGCAGCCGTCACATGCAGCCCCATGAACTGCAACTGCGGCTCGTACGAGGGTGCCTGCGGATGCTGCCAGGTCTGCTACAAGGTATGCGCTAACAGCACGACAGAAGGAAGGGGGAGGAGGTTACACTTGATCCCAGCAATAACGGAACCCCGTGAAAGTCTCATCGTTGCCGACAGAAGCTTGTCAGCAAAGGTGTCACGCTGAGGTGTCAAGTGCGACAGGAAAGGCTTTCGCCTTGCAGCACTTTAGAAAGCAGCCAGTGCCGCCTGAATTTTTGAATGGTTTGATGGATGTATGGGTAAAAGATAGGAGCGCCCCCTTTGAAACAGGGTGGTGGCAGTTGCCATCGCACTGGGCTTTTTTTCTCCATATTTCTATAACGGTGTAATAAATTGGTCTATAAATTCGCCATTTTCTTTAAATACGTTTTTAATCCTACAATTCTAACGTCATGTCACCTCTCTGTTTTTGAGCCACCAATCTTCCAATCGCTTTGTGTTAACTTCCACGGCAGATATAATCACATGGCCATTGTTATCTCTAAACCCTAGGGCATCAGGGAGAGTGACTGTGCCTGCATCGACACACGGATGAATACCATCTCGTTTGAGTATAAGATGGCCAGTTGTTCCTACAGATTTAATACGTAGCTGCAGCGAGTCTACGGCGTCCCCTGCGGTTAGCGGCTGACATGCATAGATAGTTTTGCTCACGGAAAGCTGAAGTGCGACTGAACAAGCATAAGCCGACGTAATATCCGCAAGGCAGATTGTAGAGCAGCAGCTTCAGTCAGCAGGTCACGGTTAGCGCTCCACACCATGACGTCATCAGAGTACAGTAAAAACTTAACGTCAGGGACATCGCGTAAGCGCCGTGCAAGGAGAATGAAGGCAATATGAAATAAAGTTGGTGACAATACCGATCCCTGAGGTACACCACGAAGAGGGACAAGTGTCCCGACGGCGTCACCAGTGAGGTGTTGCAAACTGTCTGCCTTCAAGTAAGGATTTCACAACACTCCGCAAACTATTCGTGATGAGTTCACGCGAGCGTGTACTGAAGCTGTGTAGTAAAAAAATTCGCTGTGGCTTAGCTTGGTTAAGCCCGGTAATTGCGAAAGCAGTATCCGTACCTACGCCATGGTACAGCTGGTAGTGTAGCTGGTGTGGTGCTTGTGGTTAGACTTGTGGTGATGCATCCATGGGCGTCCGGAGGGGGGGGCAAGGGGGGGCGGTTGCACCCCCCTGGAAAATCACTCACTCGAACCGTGAGTGATGGCCGCACACCAGGGGCGGTGGTGCGCTCAGTCAAAAGGGTAAAAGCAGCCCCGCATGGTCACATCTGCGAAATGCCGCGTCCGGGCGTGCGTCGTTCCGCCGTTTTCGAACCACGCCATCGTTAGCTCTACTGAAGGGCGACCTGTTCCAGACATACAGCGGCACCGGCGAGCATGTGTTTCGAGCCGCCTTGAGATGGGTGTCTGTTTCTTTGATCTCTAGAGAGATAGCGACACGGAGGCAGACAGTGCACGGGGCATCTTGTTTTCGCCTATGTCGTTACGCCGGTCACCGATGAATTCTTAAGGAGGGAAGGACAAATCAGCCGTGTCCACCCCCGCTTTGTCGGGCTGCTCAGGGGCAAGCGGGCGATGAGTTGGCGCCGCCGCCGCTCGCTGTCTCCTCCGATCCACGTGTAGCGCAGTTCGGTAGAAGCGCCGCTTTCAGAATCTCCGGCAAAGGGGATTAGCTGCTTTTGTTCACGGCGACGCAGTCTCCCGAGGCGCCCCCACACCAGCGTTCTTTGCGTCTTCTGTGAAAACCAGCGCCTTTGGTCAACGCAGCCCGATGGCGCCTGCCTGGCTCGCCTGTCACCTCTGGCTGGGCCTCAAATCACAACAGCGCCCATGTACTGTGCGTGTCAGTGCATGGTAAAGAGACCCAGGTGGTCGACATTACCCGGAACTCTGTACTACTCCATCCCTCATAGCCTGAGTCATTTTGGGGCTCTGAACCCCATAAAAACACAAAAACAAATTTTCCGACCGGAGTGGTGAGTGTCCCTTCCCCTCGGAAGTTGCGCGGCGTTCCTTTCACCCCCAAAGTGCGCATTCGGGGATACTGCGGCAAGTAAGCCCTCGCACGTGTGCGCGCCTCTGTGTTTGTGCTTGGGTGTTTTTAGTGGCCGGTTGTCAGCGAAGCTGAGAACAACCAAGACAGCGGACGAGAAAACGACGAGCGGCGAGCAGTGTGTGTGGGGTTGCTCGACTGTGCGGATGCGCAAGCAAGATGGAGCGAGGTGTATGAAGCTGCGAGCGTGCATTTATCTTGTAAATAAGTTTTCGTTGTATATATAGTCATCTTTTGTTTTCAACGTACGCGTTCAACAGTTTTTCCAATCAATGTGTATGATGAGTGTGCACCGAGAGCGTGTAATGAAGCACAGAAGTGAATTTATCACACGTGTAATTACGCAATTCGCCCAGAAAAATACGAGGCGCCTACAGTTGCTGTTCAAGGAAGACTGACTGAGTGACTGTAGTTGCGTGTTTGCGAACATATTGTGCTGTGTGCTGGTCATCAATCCGGGTGAGTCGAGAACCCGTATGCAGGAAGACTGAGCACTCTTCTCCACGAAGTGATATAGCATCTTTTTGCATTTTTTATTAACTTTAGTTGTTTCTTCGTTGATAAACTCCAATGTACCTCTCCTAGCCGCGCTTTAATTTGCTGTTTGTAATTTTTCTTTCATGTGTGCATTTTGTTTAATTTTTATTTATATATAAATAAATAAATTTACTCCGCAAATAGCGCCTTTTTGCTACGAACATACCCCCCCCCCCCCGGGGCACCAACGGGCCCCCCCCCTGCAAAAAATTCTGCGGACGCCCTTGGATGCATCGGTTATACAATCCAATCCAATCCAATCCCATTCAATCCAATCCAATCCACTCCTATCCAATCTAATATAATCTAATGTAATCTAATCCAATCCAATACAGTCCAGTCCAATCCAATCTAATCCAATCTAATGCAATCAAGGTCAAATGAAGGTCACTGGTGGTCACCGCCGCGGCACGGCAAAGGCGTGAAAGTGCAAGTAGCATTGCTTTCGCAATAAAACGCTGCACATTCATCCCCCCCCCCCTTGCAGTGTCCCGGCGAGGTGTGCGTCCCGTTGTACCAGCATCGGTGCACCGAGCACCACGACTGCGTTCTGGACGACCCCAGTGTGCGCATCGAGTTCGGTTCGAGGGGCAAGTGCAAACACGTGCCTGAGCAACACGACCACAGCAACTGCACTGAGGAGCACCACTGACGCTCCCTTATCCCTGATGTACACCGTGCAAGTGTGAACAACACAAAGCGAGAGACAGATTCGACAAATAAAGGCGGCTGCGAAGACACTTTTTTTTGGACAGAAAAAGCTCCTGATGCGTGCAGAGCTAAACACAGCGCAAGCCAGGAAAACAAAATGATAAAATCAAGACAAAGCAGAAGTCTTTCAATTCAAGTCTTATTTTAAAAAGCCAAGAATTTAAATCCAAACCTAGTGAAAACTGAACTGAATCTGACCCGAAAGACGCGGGTACGATCCCGGCTGCGGCGGTCGAATTTCGATGGAGGCGAAATTCCAGAGGCCCGTGTACTGTGCGATGTCTGTGCACGTTAAAGAACCCCAGGTGGTCGAAATTTCCGGAGCTCTTCACTACGGCGTCCCTCATAGCCTGATTCGCTTTGAGACGTTAAACCCTAACATCAATAAAAATCAACTGAAGGAATATAACTGCATGAATAACTGAAGGAATATATCAGTTATATAAACAGATTATGCACTGATAGCGACCGCTGGCTCAGACAGTCGCTAGTCTGGTGAGAATAATCTTAATTAGCCAAAAAATTGGGCCGGTTGGCTTGTAAGCACCTTTTTACTACTGCGTTGTTTATACACGAATACGCGCTCTTCAGGCATTACGTGCATTTATGCATGAAAATAGCGCAGGACGTAAAATACGTATTCTGTGGGTCCTTTATTTCAGTATATATACTTGTCGATTTTCCACGATGTCATCTCCGTGATGCAACCGACAGTCAGCACATCTCTGATTTCACAACGATTGTGAAATCTTTGATTGGAAGTTCATCACTTCCCTGTATTTATTTATTTTTCAATTTTTACATAATAAAGCCTCGCATGTGGATACAGAAGGAGGAAATAAAAAAAATGCGCACACAAATGGTAACAATGAGGAGTATACGACGTAACATGAAAGCAAGAAAAAACGCACATTAAAAAAATCACAGCCAAAAGCAATAAAATGAAAAAATTATTTTAAAGATACTAGTGCTAGCACACGCCCACGAAGTTCCGAATTTCTATCGTCCGCGGGAATAAAAACTATCTGAACAAGTCAGTGCGAGGACTGAAAGATGAAATGGATGTTTAGCTTTTGGTAGCTTATTAATGATGATGGTTTTAAAAAAAAATTTCAATAGTGGCCAAGTGATTGAATTTGCGGTGAGTTAACGTGTGCAAGAACCTTAAACATTCAGTATGACGAAGTGAGAAAATGGAGTCAGCCCTACGTCAGACCGACCAGAAGGCGAAAAATCTCTGTCGTATCAGTGCAATATAAAAAAGCAACCTTTTCCTGACCGATTAAAATATTTATTTACATCCACAATCTTATGGAGACTGTCTACATATAACGGGACTACGTGTTCTCCCGTTCGCTGCAACGTATTCAATTGCGTTGCGCTTGGCGGCACTAGCCGTATGGCGTAGCCTGAAGTTGCTTGCCGTCCTGAAGGTCCAGCCTTCCACAGCATGACGGGCCGTCAGTAAGGCAAAAATTAAAGCTTTTACTGCCAGAAGCCTAGTGGGCGCCGCCATCTTGAACTCCGGGCCATTGATGCGGAAACTTCCCGAGAGCAACGCCCAATAAAGAGCGGTACACAGGGTCTATTCGCAATTAGCCTTGTATTCTTTGTTGCAAGGACCAGCGGGTCTTGGAGTGCCTAATTAGCCGCATGATCCGAGATCAAATGAATAAATGACACAAGTCATTCCGCTCCGACCACAGGTAATAGAATTTTTTTACTGCGTCACTGGCCGACTGACGCAGGCTTTCGACGTCACGGTTGCCATCAATTGCATATATGTGCAGGCTTTCGACATCACGGTTGGTATAATTGCATGTATGTACTGTCAGCCGCAAAAGTTTGCGGGATCTGCGATGCGTGCCGGAGGGAAGCGAAACTAGGGTGCCTCGATGCGCGCGCGCTCCGTTGAGGGTGAAGACAACTGCGTCGTCTGCTACGGCGGCCGCCATCGCCATGCCCACTTCAAAGGCGCGGGGCGTGCGCCAACAGGCTTTTTGCACTTGCCGCTGCAAGAGCGCGCTTGTCTTCGCGACCAAAAGAAAACACAACTGCGTTTCACGCCTCTTCTAATGAAGTGTAAACAGAATAGGCTTGTAAGGGACAACTGTCCATATATTTTAAGATTTTGACGGTCGTTTCTCCTCGCACACGACGACTCGGGTGCTAGATTGGAAAGTGTTCATAGAGCGCACTAAATTAATAATAACAGCAATAACACAAGCAGGTAGATTGCATTCAATCACTCAATTGTGTAACTTATTAAGAACGCTTCAGTTGCCTTATTCACATTTATTGTCAACCCCACTACTATAATTAGTTTTTTTGTAGAAGAAGAAAGATTAATGTGCTTTACGTACCTTGTCTTAAGAAATAAAACCCAGGGCATTCGCCACACGCAGACGAACCAAATATCGCAGTACCTGGGCCGCGCATGCATGCATTGTGCACTGAAAACCCCAGATATCTCCAGGTATTTTTACACGCGTGTAGTCGGCCATTCGAACTTGGCGGGACCACTGTATATTGGTAAAATGATGAGGGAAGTTATTAGTCGCAGTGAAAATACATCCGTTTATACTCAAATGGAATCGAAATTTTGGTGTCATTTATAGGTCAAACTAATGAGAGTCGACTGCATTAGTATAATTCAATGCACACTGAAGACAGTGTTTTAAAGACAAAGTAACAATCTATGGCCGCGATCAGAGGTTAGTTGAAACCAAACAATCATTAATAGTGTTTATAACCATAAAAAAGTTTTATTTGCCCTGAAAAAAAAATATTTCAGGGTACTTTGAAGGCATGTCTGCACAATCATCCTTGTCTTCAAAACCTGGAGTCAGTGCAAAACAAACAATGCACTTTAGGACACTTATTAAGTGTAAAAATAGTAACTCTGCTAATGTTAGCAGCATGGGTGTACTTCAGTGTGGACAGCAGCTTAGGTTAAATTAACTCCTGCAAACGTCTTGCTTGCGTGACCGTTGAAACGAGCTTTTTGAAGGTGTCGGAGGAAGATGCGCAGTCTCAATCTTGCGTACTTGTCGGTCAGCGTTTTCCGAATTTCTGTCATGGCTTGCGCAGAGCTTCAAGCGCGGTCGGTATGCTTGCATGCAGGAGACCTTTCCTAGGTATAGCGGAGAGGTGACTTCATTGTCACTAGTTTGCCTGTGCACCATGAGTTTATTCCAACAAAGTACTCCTCGTAGATTTTGAGCATGTGCATCACGCCATTGCTGGGATAAATTAGGTTGTCACCTTCTGACACATTCCTTCAGAGCAGTCAGAGGCGCATGTTCATCACTAGCGTATCCCAGTAGGGCATCCTTGCATTGCTGGCAGCTGACAGACGGCAGGATTCCTTTCAAAATGAAGCCTCCTATGTAGTGCAGAATGTTGCACACTTTTGTGGACAGTTCTTCAATGAACAGAATTTCTGAGTCATTTATCTCATCAGGTTCCACTTCTGTTCTTTCTTTGTTTGCCTGGAAGAGAAGGTCTACCAGATATTCGAGGTCATCGAGATCGTCGCTCGTCGTCCATGAGGTAAATAAAAACTGGCTCACTCTCCCAAGCCTCAGAGCGCATTTCATGTCATACGCACTGGGCACAGGTTTCCTCAGTCGAACCACCGAAAAGAGGTTCGCGAGACAATCCTGTAAGAGTCTGCTGGTAAGAAAAAAATCGTCCCCCACATTTCCCAGCAACACTTCTTGGAGGTGGTGGTGCACTATGGCACACAAAAACCCGGCATTTTTCGATGTGGGCCCGATCAGCACCAAGAGAAAAGGCGACAAAACGAACGCACGTGTTACGGCCGCCGCGCCGCCGCGAGAAAGGGCATGAAAATGGCCGCCGATGGACTGTCACGGCCGACGAGGCCGACTTCACCCTAGAGAGGGCGCGCGCGCATCGAGGCACCCTAAGCGAAACTGCATTGCTGCGCCATCTGCCGTCAGCGAGAGTAGTGTCGAGGCTCACTCAAGGTACTGCCGCGCCGCGCCATCTCTATGGCCGCGCCAGACGTGCCGTGAGCCTCGACACCTCTCTCTGACGGCAGATGGCGCAGCATTAAAGCTAGTGGATTAGGCTTGTTGGGGCTTTAGTTTTGCTTCGTCCCGCCACGCACCGTAGATCTGCGCCTGACAGTACGCCAGAAAACGAGCAAAAGCTTCACATCAATCATTATCATTCCCTCGTACCAAAAGATACAAGAAGACCAGGAAAAACATATCGTTTACGCAGCCTTCTGCATCTGAAGATTATCTGATATCATCAGCACGACGCATACGTGTATCGAAAACAGATAGCTTTCGTGAAAGGCATCATCATGACGTACAGGCCGTAAGCGATTTGTTGGCCGCACCTGAAAATGCAATATGTGAGACGTGTTCGCAGCCTGTAGCTAAGGATAGATGATAACACACCGCTCGACTCACCCAATAGCCGCACTTGAGGTTCGCCGCCGACACCAAGATGGCGGCCCGAAGAAATGTCCACCACAAAGAGGCACACAGACGCATCGTCCACGCTTGCATCACAGACTTGAGGTGCCTCCCAAGACAGTCAGGCAACACAGACACAAGAAAAAGTAGGCAAAACAAAACGAAACGCCCTCAAACCTTCTTCTGCGTTTGCAGCCGAAAGCAAACGCCCTCAGAGCGAAGCAGTCGACGCCTTTTTCATTAAGTTCCAGAGGGTAGTCATGGGAACCACAGGCCCGCGGAGTGCAGGGTGATTGTCGTACAACACACACGAAAACGGCAATGATTGTTCTTACTCGAACACAGTTGTCACCGAAGCACCAAGCCAACGCCTTCACACCGCAAAGGACACTCTCCTACATCAGTGGCCCGCTGACGAGTGTAGTCCTAGCGCGAGCACAGTAACGACACTTGAGATGACATTTCCTGCGAACCCGATAGCCGACCGCGTAGCGGGAGGCGATCGATGCCTGAAGTAGCACACGTGCGCATACCGTTACGTTGGTGCTGCGCGGAAGAGGACAGAACAGTGCAGTCGCTCGTGCAAATCCATTATTGTTGAGTTAAAAAAGGTGGCTGAGAAGGTTGCCGACTGCCTTTCCAGTGTGACATGTCCGTAGCCGCAGCGTTTTATTTCACGTTTTTGCAGCGGTATTTTCAAGACAATCGGCAAGTTCAAGCCGCGCGCGGTGTACTTGTAAGAAAAAGGATAAAAAAAAGTATTTGACGGCTATGATAGCCACAAGCTCGAAATGAAAAGCATAGTGATTGCGGACGGTGAGATCCATATCCACTCTACTGCCGGCTGAGGTATAGCCCATGTTATTTTTATTTTTTGTGCACCGCTTTACGTTACTCTTGAAGCAGTGGAAAAAAAAAAACAGTCGTAGACGAAACTGCACCTTTCCGTGCTAAAAATTTATAGACTCGGCTTTCAGTAGCTTCACACGCCATAGAAAACAACGGCTTAGAACTTCCTTCATGCATTTAGACCTTGTGTCTGGCTTTACCGAAGCCATTCGCTTTAATTAAGGCCTTATCAAGGTGCATCATGACACCACACACAACATGGCAACCAAGAAAGACATACGGGGCACTCACAGGTTATAGGGCTAGTTTCACAGCCACAAAAGCTTATTCTGCACTAAAAAAAGTGTCCTCATGGTTCTGAAGAACCGAAGTAAAATCGTAACTTCAAGGAGTGTTTCAAAAACAGCGCGTTTTATCTAAGACGTCGACTTGCGACCGCACTTCCTAGAGGGCGCCACCTAAAAGACGAAATCCGGATAAACGACCGGATAGTCTGTCCGTCCGTACGTCTACGCCCCACTACAAGCGCGGGGCGGATTTCCTGTCTCCGTCGGCACGTAAGAAGCGCTACCGGTTCCTTTTCTTCTCCAGCCGCCGTCGGTGCCGGATCAGTTGTCTTCGTACCCTTCTCAGATCCTCTGAACAAAAGTTTAAAAGATGGCCCAGCGCGAGCGTACCTTCATCATGGTCAAGCCCGACGGCGTGCAGCGCGGTCTCGTCGGCGAAATCATCCAGCGCTTCGAGAGGCGCGGCTACAAACTCGTCGCCATGAAGTTCATGCAGGCCGACGAGAAGCTGCTGCAGCAGCACTACTCCGACCTCGCGGGCCGCCCCTTCTTCAACGGCCTGGTCAAGTTCATGCAGAGCGGACCCGTCGTGCCCATGGTGTGGGAGGGTACCAACGTGGTGGCCACCGGTCGCGACATGATCGGCGCTACCAACCCGCTCGAGTCCAAGCCCGGCACCATCCGTGGCGACCTGTGCATCCAGGTTGGCCGCAACATCGTGCACGGCAGCGACTCGCTGCCCAGCGCCGAGAAGGAGATCGCGCTGTGGTTCAAGGAGAGCGAACTCTGCCCCTGGGTCCCACACATCGAGCCCAGCGTCTACGAATGAAGGCAACGGACTCTTTATTTTCCCCTAGAAACGCACTGCGTGTGCACCTAATATTTTTCTACGCACTTTTTTTGCCGGAGACAAACTGAAAGAAGCCAATAAAGTGGCCAATCCGATTTACCCGGAGTCACAGAACTTGAATCTTTGTCTTATTTTGTAGCATGCTAGGCCTAGCGCCTTCACGTGTAAGCGGGCTGCACGCTGTTTCTGCTGTTTTTTGTTCGTGAATCTTTCTTTCGAAGGGCTATGCTTTGTACCGACACGGTCGACGAAGCCAGAAATAATGAGCACTGGACGTCCTGCAGTGTCTCATTTGGCTTAAGGAGCGCCTGATATCGCCGGCATCGCATGGTCGCTTCCGTGACGTGACACATGGCACTTGAGCGCGTCGCTTGTTCGATCGAAGCTAGTCAGCGGCACCTCGGCGATCCACTGCTGGGAGCGGTGCCCCGAATAAAAGTTGGCGTGACATCAAAATTTCCAAGTGAGGCACTCGTCAAGGACAAAAAGCCCTGTCAAGGGGAACGATGTAAGGGGGCGCGGCGGGGCATGGCGTGACGGTATTTTGGCAGTTACATGCTACGTGGCGAAGCCGCCCCTTTGTCTTTGTTCAGCATCTTTCAGATCCTCTCGCCAGCTCCTATCTGGACACCTTGAGCAGTACTTTGAGCCTGTCTTCGAATTGGGTGTTGCGCGCTATAGGTACTTCATTAGTGACAGTAGGTCACTGTCATGACCTTGGTATTGGGTCAAGCTTGGGAGGCGGAGCGTGGTTCGGGGAATGGAGCTGGAAACGATTCAGCTCGGAATTTAATGCGTATCCTCCGGTTTCCTTCTCCTGAATGCAGCATTTCATGAATTGAAAGCAGTAAATTTTGCATTACTTTTTCAATGCATTTGCATTTTTCAATGTTCGAACTGCAGACATGTATATTCTCGGTGCGTGAAAACTTCACTATTCATTTTCGATTCGTACCGCTGTCGGGAAATGTCACCAGATTTATCTACGTCTTTTTACGAGGGTTTTCAATGTGCGAACTGCAGACATGTATATTCTCGGTGCGTGAAAACTTCACTATTCATTTTCGATTCGTACCGCTGTCGGGAAATGTCACCAGATTTATCTACGTCTTTTTACGAGGGTTAAGTGCCCATATTCAAAAATGCACTGTGCACGAAATTTGATGAATGCAGTATTAAACTGTCGTCCAATTAAATTTTTGACTCTAATGCTTCTTTACTTTTCCTGCTGATAGTAGTCAGCTCTGCAGCTGTTACTAAGTATTTCATAATTGCGCCAAAACGTAATAACTGAAAGTAAACGGTTTTGTTGTGATGCTACCAATGCGGACACAGCACTTTTTTACCTGACATGATACATGTGCCACAAAGAATTCAGGAAAGTGAAGTTTTTTTCTCCTCAATTTGTTAAGTCACGATCATTAAAGCAGAAAAACTCAGCCAACAAGCAAATGCACACGGACTGGTCTTGACAGCTTTCTTTTATTGGGAAAGCACTATTTCACTAACAATCCTGGAAAAGCCAAAGTGTGTCTGAAGCCTCTCAGGTACCAGCAGAAAAGAAGACAGGAGCGCGACATCACTCGGCTCAAGTGTGTCGCTAGGAACAAGGGCAAATTCTAAAATAAATATTGCCGCGACTGGGTTTCTAACCCGCGGCGGGGCGAACTGATCAGCTTCGCTGGACACTGCACGAAAGCACTATGCTGCTGTTGTAGCCTTTGACAGAGTGGCATCATACCCACACTATTGCTGCAACCGATGTTGTTGTTGTGCTGCCACATTCTCGCGCTGCTCATTGCCAGTCCTCTTCGTTAACTTCCATCTGTGCACAAAAGTCAGGAAAGGAAAGGAAACGCGCATAACTGGCTCCCTGGGTCAGTGGACACCTCAATCGCGATTTAGAATACGCGGGTGGCGGTATTGACAAAGGTGTGTGCTGTTTGCATTAAAAACGTTTTGGCAGAAATGTGGTACTGGAGAAGTAGGTGCCTATGCTGTGCGATGTTAGTGTACATGAAAGATCTCCACATGGTCGAAATTATTCAGGAACACTCCACAATGGCACCTCTTTCTTCTTTCACTCCCTCCCTTATCCGGCGCGATTCAGGTGTCCACAAAGATGCAGACAGATAGTGCCCCATTCCTTTCCTCAAAAATAAATTTTCAATAGTGGCAGTGTCCACAAAGATGCAGACAGATAGTGCCCATTTCCTTTCCTCAAAAATAAATTTTCGCAACTCAGGTGTCCACCAAGATGTGAGACAGATACTGCGCCATTTCCTTTCCTCAAAAATAAATTTTCTATAGGTTGGTGGG
Source organism: Amblyomma mixtum (assembly GCF_055824585.1). Taxonomy (NCBI): domain Eukaryota; kingdom Metazoa; phylum Arthropoda; class Arachnida; order Ixodida; family Ixodidae; genus Amblyomma; species Amblyomma mixtum. Next base: position 157,852,330 of record NC_143015.1, on the reverse strand, counting down.
TTCACAATGTAGATTTTTAGGAAAGGAAAGAGGCATAATTGGCTTCCTGGGTCTGTGGACACCTCAATTGCGTTTTCAGGGTGGCTGTGGTGTCCACCTGCAAAAACATGCTTTTGCACAATATCGCAGTATTTGGTGCTTCCCAATGCTAAAAAAAATGACAATTGGTTTTTGAGGAAAGGAAATGGCCAGTATATGTCTCAGCTCTGGGTAGACACCTGAACCTTGCCTTAAAGGAACAGAGAAAGGAGGGAATGAGAGAAGATATGTATAGAAGATATGAATGTGAGAAAATATGTGCCTGCCAATTTTTCAGGCCTTGCTTCTAGACCATTGCTCACCTATATTGATTGGTTTTTTGGTTTGGTTTATGGGGCTTAATGTCCCAAAGCGACTTAGGCTATTTGGTTTGGTTTGGTTTATTGGGGTTTAACGTCCCAAAGCGACTTAGGCTATGAGAGACGCTGTAGTGGAGAGCTTCGGAAATTTCAACCACCTGGGGATCTTTAACATGCACTGACATCACACAGTACACGGGCCTCTAGAATTTCTCCTCCAAAGAAATTTGACCGCCGCGGCCGGGATCGAACCCGCGTCTTTCGGGTCAGCAGCCAAGCACCATAACCACTGAGCCACCGCAGTGGCTTACCTGTATTGATAATGTGCCTTAGCTGGAGAGTGTCAAAGATCATGGACTGAAAACTAGCTTCTTATGAAGACAAGAGTTTATTTTTGAAGTGAACACTCAGGCACAGTTTCGAACAGGTACTTGGCTTCCAGCGAGGGCGTTGGCAGCTAACCTTTCTTGTAGCAGGTCAACGACTTCTTGGCCTTCAGGTGTGGCCAGTATTGAGCCTTCACTGATGGCTCGCTGAAGCAGTGTCTTCCAGTAGCCGCACTTCTTTAGAAACTGGTATGCACTGCATCAATTAAAAGATGCTGCCATAACCACAATGCCATCACAAGAACAATGTGTTACAAATCTTTTCAACTCCCCACCAAGGCTTCCCGGAAGGTGATTTTCCCTAAAAGAGGTGGATCCATTTATCGCTCATGCTGGTAAAATGCATATGAAACAAACATATAAATATAAAGAGTTAAGAGGAAAACAAACCACCTTGTTGGGGGGGCCACTAAAGAGGACTCCGCCCAATTTTAATTCTCGGCAGAATTAGAGCTTTTGGCTCCATGTAGCAATGCTGATATTTGTTTGGTAGTGAAAGACACATTTATTGCTGATGAAATTGCATTTAAGAATGGAGCATTTAGGAACTCCTTGTTTGAAAATAAACTGGGGCACGTCCTAACCTCAGAGAACTTCTAGTGAAAATGGCTGGCGGCGGCAAAATCTGTATTTCATTTGTATTTTTGATACCTTATCTAGCTTATCAAAACTCTATTGTACCAAAAAGCGGTAATTTATCGACACAGGACAACTTCGATTTGTCCTCAAAAAGCTAAAACCTCACAGCACTGTGCTGTCATCTTTATCAGTTTAATTAGTTTTTGACGAGAAACAGAAATAACGGACTTTAAAGGCCCATTCACACTTGCAAGTTGCAGAGGCTATGCAACCATATTGGTAAAGAAACGACAGTCGCAGGCTAGTCGCACGCTGCTTGATTTTCTAGCTTTGTGACTTCGAGTCGCAAATCGCTAATCAATCAGCGGTGTGTACAGGTGAATGGAATCTTGTCCCACGTCTGGCTTAATGCCGGTAACAGCCAAGGTTGACAACTCTAGTTCCGAACGAGTCCAATTCGAGAAAGCGACCCCCAGGTCACCCTTGCAAGTGTGAACATTGGTAAACTCGAACTGCTCCCTAGTCGCAAGCAACTGCCGGTGGCATGCTTTTTGCTAGTCACAAGTGTAAACGTGCCTTAAAGGTGCACTGAAGAGGAATCTGAACTTGTCTTTTTGCCGCGGGAACTTGATCTACATGTTCCTAGCATTCTTAGAAACTTCGACTTATTGCCCTGTGTGGCCAATTTCCCTAATTAAATCGAATTAACGTCCGGCTCCCGCCCTTTTTTTTTAATTCTGCCTCGTACGGTGGGCGGAGTCGACCAACGCGTGGAGCGCCTTTCACCCAGTCCCGTGGCGGCTTGCCGCTCTGCCATCGGCGGAGTAATACGTAGTAGTCCGTAGTAGCAAATAGTCCGCGCGTATTTTTATTTCTGTGGGCTTATTTCGCGGCTATATTATCTGCGAATGAAACTATTATTTCATGGAAACCTAAAAAACAAAATAAAGCGAAAGCAAAGCCTCCACGGAGCTGGCTGAAAGGAACTTCACGCGTTGGTCGACTCCGCCCATCGTACGAGGCAGAATTAAAAAAAAAGGGTGGGAGCCGGACGTTAATTCGATTTAATTAGGGAAATCGCCCATACAGGGCAATAAGTTGCAGTTTCTAAGAATGCTAGGAACGTGTAGATTGAGTTCCCGCGGCAAAAAGACAAGTTCAGAATCCTCTTCAGTGCACCTTTAACTGTCACACAGCCAATCGAAGCTAACTGTTGGTTAGCCGAATCAAAAAGTGTGCCTCTAGTAAGAACATCTCAGGTGAACGAATGGTTGCGTGCCCAATGTGCTTTCATCACTAAAAAAAACATTCAGCGAAAGAGACAAAACTTACACATTCAAATGAAATCAGGCATGCCATGAACACTTACTTAAACAGGGCGTAATGGTCATTTTCTGCCTCTTTAACAAGTCGTTTCACCAGGTTCATGTCCCGGATGGTCTGAAAAAAAAAAATTTTGAAATGCATACAGGCAAGGAAGCTCTTTACTGAACGTTTTATCCAAGTGTCACGAAAGGTAAAACAATCACAGAAGGTTGGAGCATACCAAAAAAAATCTGTTCAGCAAAAAATGTGCTCTATTTGTCGTACAGGTAGAACTGGGTCCTCAAGATGGATAAATAGTTTTAAGAAAGCTGCATATTTTTTTCTGAAACATATTTCAAGTGAAAAATAAAAGTGAAGTGTTCTGATAATATACCTAAGCTAGCTTTCTCGAGACACAGGTTTTGTACGGTTGCACGTTTTCAAGACGAACTGAAGGATGTGAGATAGCCGACGTGATGTATGCAACTGCAAGACTGGACTTTCAGAGCACCTCATTACAGAGGATACATTCACATGCAACAGAGATTGTAAGCAAATGAAAGGTACTCTTTGTCAATGGCAGATCAGCATAGGAAGCTTGACACACTCACTCGGATCTTGAATCCCTCTATGATGCGGCGGAGTATGAGTGGTCCGTCGTCCTTGGATTTGAGCATCCGAGCCGCCCAGCGCTCACAGAATGGAGAGGCCTCTGTCAAAAAAAAGAAAAAAAAAAGAGCAAGACGAATTTTAGAAGTTGTCAAACCAAGAACATACTTCACGACTTACACAGACAAAATATGCCTAAAGCAGTTCTGAGAGGGGCACCATCCTCACGAATTTTTCTTGCCCAAAATTATAGATATCTAGCCACACAAATAACAATTTCAAATTCCAAAATATCGAACAGGTCATTTCATTTTAAAGCCTTCAAAGTGTATTAATGTAGGCCACTTTGAACAATGGGACACGAGATGGCATAAAGAAGTAGACAGGATTTACACACCTGCCAGCCAGTTTGTCCAACATAAGATTTACTGCATGTAAGAGGAAAAGTATAAATGACAGCTTCCTCGCAGGATGCATAACTTGCAGCTCGTTTTTGCGGCTGATGTTCTGCACTTTGTAGTTCATTTGCTGGCACATTTCATACACTTTTTTAGTCACTGAGCACACAATCTTGATTCCCTGTCTTGCTGCAATCGTCACGTGATTATGAGTGAAACCATGACCATATGGCACAACTCTGGTATTCTTGTTAATTACAAGCTTCTTCTGTTGTTGCAACTTCCTTGCATTTCAAGCTCTGATGCTTCACTCATCATTGCCAGGATTACCTGGGCATCCTATTTGCTTCATGTTAGCTCATTCCCATCTGATGTAGGCATGATTTCCCAAGAGCAGATTTCAATGCCATGCTGGCAACTGCCTTCCTGATAGTCTTTGAAAGGTTTGAATTGAAAAAAAAAAGAGACCTTTGTTACCCTGAGACTCACAGTGTCAGCACACTGGCCCATCTTTGAAAAACAGTCGGACATACAAGAATACAATTTGCATGCCCGAGGGCAGTTCATGAGTGAAGGTGAACTGAGACACACTTTCTTGAAAACAGGCTAATATTCTTTCCACAAAACCACTCGTGACGGCTCACTGAGCGCTCATGGAACATGAGCCGAGGTATTGATCCATGTACCGAAAGACTGTTGTTCCGCAGTCACCGGCCAGAGTGCTTTTGATTTTCCTGTCGCAAGACGCAAGGTAGAGTTCCGAGAGGTATGGTGCTCTTTTGGTCCAATGCACATCCCACTTTGTGCACATAGGGTTTTATTTGTTTGCTGGGTTTCTTGTTGGCACCCCTGTGATTGTGGACATGGCTTTAGCCTTAATTTTTAGACTCTCCTCAGTTCTTTTAGTTTCTACACTTGTTTAGCATGCTTCACGTCGGCACCTAATGAATCTGGCTTAGCTTCACTTCTTCACTGTTTCCTTTTACTTCTACCCTCTTTGTCATGTGCATAAGCTCACCTCAGCAACACCAACAATATATATACTTCCGCTTGGTCTGTCTTGCCTCTGTTAGGGTTGAAAGTCAGCACTGTGTCCTGAGTGCCTCTCTACGCCATTTACACCCCATCAATCAAGCTGGCCTGCTCAAATGGAATTGAATCAACTACCCCAGAACCATGCCATTTACAAAGCATACTTTTCATGGTAGCTAAATATGCCCGCCTTCTAGCATATCTATGCCTATCTTCTGACGACATGCCGCTGTTGACCACAGTAGCTTTGTAGTTTGAGAAACCGAAAATCCTGCCAGAAATTAAATACTGTGCATTTTCAGATCCTGCGCCGTTATGCTCCCACAGAGTGTGCTAGAAAAGACAACACCAAGTGGTACTTTGGTGTCTATCGCAGGCTCAGGTTTTCCCCGATTACATTAAAATAAAGGAGAAAGGCTCGCTAAAACTTGAGGCACGCATTCACTGAACTATCCATGAGGGGTATCAGCCATCGCTTCCACCACAAACTGTGCAAGCGTTATGAGCTTTTCAATGATCGGCTGACTCTGTGAAAGTAAGTGCTATTCTGGTCAATAACCACCATGTTCAAAACCTAATGTGCTTATTGCCTTTAACTTACTAACCTTCCTAAGTATTTGTCAGGTTAATCCCTGCATTACTAAATCACTCTTCACTTTTCACTTTGCCTGGTTCAACTTTGTTTACCCCTCGCGGAGGCGTCAGTTCAAATGTATCAATAAAACATTATTGAAATGGCTATCGATTAGCCACAGCCAACCTGTGCTGACAGGCCTGAGGCCGTCGCTGTCGGAGAGGATTTCAACAGCTACCGGAGCCTGGCATTCACCGGCCACCGCATTGTCCTCTTCCTTCTGCGTTTCAAGGCCGTGAAGATTACAGGCCTCCATAAACCTGTTGAAGAAAGAAAATATGCGTGCAGTGACAGTAAATAAACCACGGATTCATGACTACTGGGTCAGTCAGCATAATGTGAGCTGTGGACAAACACAGTCTAGAACACACCAATGGCTACTAACTGAACTTGCTAATGTATGAAAACTCAAAACTGAATCAGTAACACGAGCAAGAAGAAGTGACTAACTTGTAACATTAACAAAACTTCGTGCTGGGCTAGTTGGTGGGACATAGTTGAAACTTGGTTCAGCGCAAAAGACGAACACAACGAAAGGAAATGGCGCTCCGTGTGTGTCGTTTCCTTTCTTTGTGTTCGTCTTTTGAGCTGAACCAAGTTTCAACTAACTTGTAACAGCACATGTATTTCAATTGAAAGTCAACACACATAGCGGACATAAAGCATATTTTCTTTTCCTGAAGCTGTCTCACATCTGTAGTCAAACACATCTCCCTATAATGTATATACATTCGGCTACAGGTATCATTTGGTTTGTGGCAAGATGATGATTGTAACAGTTCTTGCAGGCACACAGCAATGGCTAATAGCTAGGTAAGTAAATGTTTGTGGAATAAAGACAACGCACATAAAACAATGCAGTCTGCCACTCAGTGCACGGTATCAGATCTGCTTTCCCGCAATGATACCTCGTCAGCTACAAGGGGACAAAGCAAAACCTAAGACTGATACCCGTGCCACATGAACAACCATTAGTGCTTACTACTTTAAGTTTTTATGGTACTCACGTGGTGCCCCATACTTGAATTTAATGGCATTAGTCTTACTGTCATTCATGACTGACTGAGTACTCCATAACTCATTCGCTGGAACAACACGTACTCCCGTCTCCATTCCGCACGCAGACCAGCATAGAACTTTGTTAGTAACAACTTCCTACTCAGCAGCAAACGGTTTATTCATAACTTTAAGTCAGATGAGGCATCTCTACTGCATTCTTGGTACGAAGGGTGCCATCTTTACTGGCACGTGACAGATATTCTTGGCTTGTGCCCTGACACGTGAGTTTACGGCTACTTTTTTTAACTTGTCAAGCAAGAACAGTGGCATTTTCTGCAAAATAATTTTTATATTACATTTCAATGACTTGCTAAGCTAAAAAGTGCTCATTAACACTGTTTATATTATGGTCCACGGACCAATCACGACAGTACATGAAATGGGATTTCTGATGTTTGGCTGTCACAAACAAGCCAGAGGTGTCATAAATCTTTAGCTTATAATTTCGTCCGGTGATCAGCCTCCTCTTCAGGCAACAAGAAAAGCTTTAACAACAGACTGCTGTTTGTCAAGGAGGAATTCTGTGCGGCAATCATCGGAGACATAAGTTTTATACGGCTATAGGACTGACCTCATTAGTACACAATCAACTCTTCCAACAAAGGCGTTCTTATGCCATTCATCACTGAGAGTTAAACTGCTTAAGATGGCCAAAGCTCTGAAGAATGCTAATCACAGAATCAATGTGGCATGTGTTTATCAGTTTTCATTTCATTTATTGAACCCTCAAGGCCAAAGGCATTAAAGAGGGGAGTGGTTACAAAACATGAAGATACATAAACAGATGCAATGCATGATACAAAACAAAGATTATATTCCTGTTATACAATGTTAGCTAGTGCAGAACGAAAATGCTGGTTATCACTTATGTCGACGATATCTGCAGGAAGGCGGTTCCATTCGCGTGATGTACGAGGCAAGAAAGACTGAAATGCAGTTACAGTGTTACACGTTTCAATGCCAACTTTGTGACGATGATCAATGCGGTTTGACACGCATCTGGGGGACGAAATGGGGGCATCATGTAGCATGGGATGATGGTATAGTTTATGAAAGAGGCTCAAACGAATTGTCTGCCAGCGGGATGCTAAAAGAGGCAAAGAAAGATTAGCTTTCATGCTTGTTACACTTGCGGTACGGTTAAAGTTGGACAGGATAAAACGAGCAGCGTTATTTTGAACTAGCTCAAGCAAAGTTATCAGTTTATCATGATGGGGATCCCATATGGCGGCGGCGTATTCCAGATTAGGACGTATTAGTGTTTTATAAAGCAATAATTTTAAGTTGATTCTAATGCTCCCCAGAAAGCAAATCAAGGAGCTTAGCAATCTGCACTTTAAGACTTTCTCACAAAGAATGGGCAGAGACTAAATTGCAGCTCATTCAAGCTGCACACCGAAACAGAAAAACCTCAATGACTTGAGAGCGGAAATGGTGCTTGCTCACTTTTCAATGTCGCTCTTCTCCCGAGAGTTTTCAGTAGTGACCTTCACCGGGGACTCGCTCAAGGCCTGCAAAAAAAAATTAGGCGTGGTTTAGCTCTGGCTAAGCCTGGTCAGTTGCATTAGCTGCGACGCTTTTCGAGTCGTGCAGTGCGTTCTTCTGCTGTCTCTCGAGCACGTTGTCTCTTTCTAGCTTGGTCCTGTCGCCGTTGCTTCCCTTTAGCGCTCTCCATAACGACAAGATTCCACTGAGGCGAAGCGTGCATATACCTCCGCGAAGCGCCACCTCCTCATCCCCTACCTCGGCGGAGAGCACGCATCTGGCAGGAGGCAGCGGCGCAGCACCGACGACGGCGACGCCACCTGGCTGAGCTCAGCTGAAACGGTTGCTAGGCAACGGCTGTTCAAGGCCATTCATGCCTATCAACCACTGGCTGCGCGCCGAGGCGAAAACCTGGCGTAGTGTTGCGAACGCAACAAAAATAAAAATGACTGCTAACGTCACAACCCTCACAGTTTTTGTTGCAGCTAATCCCCTTATTCCCTTCCCCTGTGCAGGGTAGCCAACCGGAATCCTTCCTGGTTAACATCCCTGCCTTTCCCTCTCTCTGTATCTATCTATCTATCTATCTATCTATCTATCTAAGAGAAAAGAGCATGGCAGTGTCAATGAGTCAGCAGAAACCACCACCTTTCAAGTCACTTAGTTTAAGCCGCTAGCTTGAATGAAGCAAGTAATGTAGTATAAAAAGACAACAAATTCTAGAACACTTCAGAATGCATCAATCCAGCCACACCTGCCTTTGTCTGCTTTGCCACTGCCTTCATACCACAGCAGTAGTGAAACACTCATTAAGGATACACAGTTGAAAGGATGAGAACTAAAGTAGATGACATTATTTGAGTCACCAGTAACACCGAAGTGCCAAAATATGCGTTCATCCCATAGAAATTTGCGAATTCCGACCTATGTACCTAACCACAGCCTTAGATTCAAAGTACCACACTTTTTAAAAGTCCAAACTCTGAATGGCCCTCCAAATCTTTAGCCACTAAAGGGACAACGAGAATAAACTGAACATGGCCTGTATAAATAAGGTGCCATATTCTAATCACAGAGACCGCTCTCAACAAAAGCGTTTTATAAGCTATAAAAGACCCCCTAAAAAACAACACGTAGGTGTCACCATCACCAGCCAACTTTGCAAGTGAAATTCATCCGCTAACACCGATTTTTGGCCGCAGATCCAAGAGGCTATGCTGCACAGCCATTCACTTCAAGACAGTGCCAACCTGACCTTTTCAATGGACGTCAAATGGTTTGAATCAACTGGTGGGAAGGTTTTTAAATCCAATTTCATCGGCGATAATGGCACCTTTTGATGCTGGAAAAACTGTAACATTGGCAGGATCGATTTTTAATTATGATACTAATTGGATGTAGTTTCCTCAGTGTCCATTTAAGGTGCCTCAGTGGCTGTCAAGCTCTGCTGCTGAGCACAAGTTTGCAGGTTTGGTTCCTTGCTAGAAAAGCTACATTTTGATGGCGATAAAGGTGTAGCACCTGGATGTAGTAAACATTCGTTAGCTTTCTGGTTATCCCAGAGGCGTTCTAAATCCACTCCGCAGCACATGAAACAAGTCTCAAGAGCTTACCGCTTGCAGTAGCACCGCAATATTTTCAGAGAGAGCCTCAACACAACGGCTCATGTACAGGACACAGATGTAATGCCACTCTTCCAGCGAGCTGGTCAGCGTCGACTTGAAGTCAATTTCCTGTGTGGTAGAGGAAAAGTCATCATCATTTGCCAAATTCCGCTGAGACTACAAGCAGCAATAAGACCTACAAGCAACAATAAGGTCTTTCTCAATGTCCTCCTACCACGCATGCCTCACGTCATCTCAGGCTGTTACTTCAGCAAATTTCCTGAACCCATCGTGTCATTTGAGTTTGTGCCATCCCTGACAGCAATTTCCTTCCCTTGGCATCTGGTCCACTAGCTCCACATATTGCTGGTTATTGGCTCTGCACATTATTTACTTTTCATAACTTCAGCCAGGATACCTTCGTCATATGTAACTAATGCGGCTCTGTTTGTCTCTCAGTGTTATCCTTATCAGTTTCCTTCAAATATTTTCGCTAAACTTTATGTTACCGTCGTTTGTAAGCCAAGTCAAAGCACCAACCCCTTTCACAATAACGTAGCTGCCACGACAGAATCGCATAACCAACACTACTGGATAGCAACAAAGGGCTTGCTGTTGCTGCCCCTTTGAAAAAGGCAAAAGGTCCTTTATTCACCAGGATCAGGACAAGGCAACCAACCACAGCAGTATTGCAGCACCTTTCTTCCATATGTGCTTTACAGCCAATCCAAATATATATTAACAGGTATCTGTCATGGCTACGTCAGTATAAACGCAGGTCTACTCACTTACTTACAGAGCATTTCATGCTCTCAGAGGAGGCAATATTCGGCCATTTGGCATGTGACGAGTGACTAAACTAAACAGCAACTCAAAGACTCATGCATGAAAAAGACAGGGCATAATCAGTTGTCACCAAAGTTTGTTAAAATGCTAGAAAACACCAAGCTCAAACATCTATGAGCATATACTACAGAGATTTCTGCATGTCAGTGCCGGAACTAGAAAAATTCCCTTGTGCTAACTGCTGGCTTATTAGAGGGCCAACATCGCTCAGTAAGTAGAACATTACAGTCTACGTTATTTGATAAGTAATTCAATGTCGGCACTTGCTTGAATTTTCTGTAATCAATGAAAAACTCGTGTCGCCCGCAAGTACAGTTATTGAAAAGGCTGGCTGAGCAGCTCAAACAAGAGTGACTCTAGCTGAAATAATCGGCTGCGCTCCATGCCGGTTGCAGAAACAAACAATGGTTTGGCACGATGGGTAGGCAAGTTGTGCTGTCCCTTGATAATGCCTTTTAGTCTGCTCGCTAAAACTGACATCGAAAGGAAGAGCCACCGCTCCTCTAATTAAAACAACGTGAAAATGTCACCGTAACCTTCAAAACAAATGCGCAACACGCCCACCTGCCAAGCCAGGCTGTCAGTTGGTTCTTTGTTCAACAGGTGGAGCAGCTTGTCATATCAGCTGCTTAGCTCACATCTGCAAAAACTGTACTCGCAGCCGACAGCAGTTTCTCCTTAATTCCAGAAAATGCAGGCAAGTACCGATGTTTAATTGCATCTCAAAGAACGCAGACCATAATATGCTACTTTGTGAGTAATATTAGCTCTCGATTGGGCCAGTAGATAGCAAAGAGGAATTTTTTTTAACCTGGCAGATAAATAGGAACGTCTCCATATAAGGGATGAGTGGAGAAAAAATAACACCAGCAGAGAGTGGATAACCAAGCAGAACAAAAAAACCCAACACACAATTCTTTGGCAGGCAGTTAAAAATGAAAAAATTCTGCTTCAACTATAGCCTTACCAGCAGATAACACAAAACCATAATGGAGTTAGAAAGTGTATGAATTGCCTTTCTTATTATCTACCATCTTCAATACCTGCAGTGAAGTGAAATGAAGGCATTTTTGTTGTAGGAGGTGTACAAGTGGAGATATAAGATTAATGACACGAGACTCCTCCTCAAAAAGAAAACAATCGATTAAAAAAGTAATCACATATATAAAAGGAATAGAGCAATGCTTAAGACAAAACTGTGCTCTTCACCTCTATTATGAAGCTTTTTCTTCTATCTGTCAATACCATTCATTCGCACAGTTGTTTCACATTGAAGGTTATTAGTCCTTTGTCAATGCCCATTCCTGCCAAACAAAAGTTTATTACTTCAAACTTTGTTCTTATTTCTGCATTCATTCTTTCGCTTTCTTTCTTACAGTTTCTAGCAACAGCTGGTAAGGAACGATAATGAACAGAATAGTAATTAATGACAATGGTAATTAAGAGAACATGCCAAAACCCGCACCGAATTGGTGAGTAGAGGAAGCAGTGATTTTCCAAAGCGCTCCAGGTCCGTGCAGTACCTAGTACAATACCATCAAGGAAAGAGCACAGAGTAAAGGCCCATTCACGCTTGCGAGGTACGAAAGGTGTGTGACCGACTGCCGCTTGAGACCAGGGAGCGGCTCGGCAGTACCGATGTTCACACTTGCAGGGGTGACCTATGGGTCCTTTTCCGAATTGGTCTCATTTAAAACGACAGTTGTCGATATTGACTGTTGCCAACAACAAGAAGCTGGATGTGGAATAAGATTCCCTCCACCTACCGCCGCATTTACTTGCATAATGAACACGCTTGCATAATGAACGCACCCTCTACTTTCGCTGTCAAATGGTATACTTATGTTTCCTTGCACGATGAATGCACCGTTCATTTTAACGCGGTCAGCTGATGATGATAGTGAATGCTGTGTAATGATAACCATCTGTCGAATTTTAAGACTACAAACCACACCTTATGAAAGCACAGCCAATAAGAATGTTCTGTGAGGATTCCGAGAAACAACAGATCGTGCCTAGTCACAAATGGTTTCTCCGTTCGATTCGCCATGTTAAGGACTGTTACAGCCTATTTCTGTTGGGATTCGTGCAGTATGCTACGAGTTGTGTTAGAGTGAAATCGAGGCATACTTGAGTAGCAGCTCAAGAACTGTATGCCTCCATACAAGATATCATCATCATCTCCCTCACTACGCACACTGCAGGTCAAAAACCTCTCCGGTAAGCTGTGGCCACCTTAATCTCTGCAAACAATGCAGCTTGTATGCAAAGGATACAAGTCTAAGGTCCCATCGTCAGGAGCGATGAAGCACAGGACATACGCCTGATGCTCTTTCTTCTCTGCATCAGAAGATTCCTTCTTGAAGGCCTGGTGGAAACACATCGCTGTGACCGTAGTCTTTTCGCCCAACCTGCAGTGTGAAGCACCTCGTACATGAGTGAACACAGAAATGCGAAAAACAATCATTTAATCATGTATTACACAAGCTGAAATCCATTTTGTGCTATAATATCGGCATAAAATATAATAGCATAAGCAGGAAGACGAACACAGTACTGGGAAAACTTGAATTTTAAGCTCACAAACTACAATCTGATCACTAGCTTGGTTAACTATGATGGCAGGCGTTATTTCATCTGAGGCCAGCCCTGGCAGAGCTATTACTAGAGACCGGATTTTAGGCAAATGCCTATTTTTTTCAACGCTTCGTAAGCGCACCATTTTTACATATGAGCACGAATTAGCTGTTGACAATATGTTTAATACTCTTTTTATAGTGCCTATAAATGCCTATTTTGGGTGTCAGTGCCTATAAATGCCTATTTCTGACGTCGGTGCCTAAAAATGCCCTATTTTACAGAAAAGCGGCCTGAAATACGCTGTGGTTTTGCTTTCAGATTTTGTTTGCTTTCGAATCCATTTCGGTTTTGAGTAGAACATACACGTGGCAACATTAGATGACCTTGTCAGTTGGCTGTGGTGAACACTGCACCTACGCCGGCTGTGTACACAATACCAACCATGTCAGCCGAAAATATCGAAGCAACCTTTTTTCTATTTTCTGCCCTTTTATCGTGGCAGCTTGTTGATGACTTTGGCTGTTAATGTGGTAGTTGACCCGATGGCACCACAAATGACAACATATTTATTAATGTTAAAGCATCGTGTATGCCTGCAATAAATAAGTTCAATTCCTGCGTGAGCGAAGACTGAACTCATTTGTCAGATGCTTTGAATTGACAATGTTTCTATCAATTTCTAAATATATGGCCTCCTGCTAAAGTGTTCATTGTTTCTACTTTTGTACACGACAAGCGAATTGTTTGTTTTGAGGTATACCAAAGTGTTTTAAAAGTGTTGGTAACCGTCCCTTTTGCTCTGCTGAAGCATGTGTATTGTACGAAAAGTTGCGCGACAGCCTTAAAAAAAACGGCTTCTAATGTCCGCACCTTGCTTAAGGTCCCAAATCATTCTTGCTGTGTTTTTGTTTTATTTTACGGCAGATATTGCGCGCTGAAGTTCGGAACTGTGTGCACTTTTGATAGTTTATAGTGCCTATTTTTCTCCGTTAGGTGCCTAAAATGCAATTTTAGCCGCCTATTTATGGCGCCTGAAACGTGCTTTTTAGTGCCTAAAAATCCGGCCTCTAGCTATTACACACGGTGAGCCCTTGTGTGCAAAGAGCTATATTCTTATGCATATTTTAATACATCTATGCAGCACAACTGGCTGAGTGGCTAGACGTGAATTTGGACACCAGAAGAGCTGGTGTCGTTAACACCTGTGAACTAAATTTGCTGTCAGCATAGGTTCAAACCTCAAGGATAAGTACATGACCCTGAGCTTCTGCCTGCGACTAGCCAGTCTATCTAAATCTTTGCACTGCTACCACTGCGAGTACTGAATAAGTTAGCTTGGGTTAGCACAATGGCAGGTATGTTTGGCAAGGTTGTTTGTCACAAGCAGTAATTAAGGAAACGTGCAGCATCAAAGAGAAAAAACGCTCACGTCACTTCGATGGCATCCACATTTCCCCTTGTGTCCTGCAGGTCTCGGGCAACTTTGTTGATCACAAAACAGCGAAGATCCGTCTCAGCCACAGCACCAAGGTCGGTGGCAAGTAGTGACAGACTGAAATCAAAAATAAAGCGACATGAAAGACACAAGGCACGGGTGAACTATAGCAGTGCTTTACCTGATTTACACACACACACACACGTGTGTCTTATCACTGTCGAATAAACGGTTGTGAGTGGACGTGTAGTTCTTTTTCTGTCGTCGTGGCGTAGCCGTTCTCTAGCAAAATGTACCATCTCGACCAACAGTCTGATACTTTGAATTACAGTCGTTTTAAATAAGGGAGGATGCACGGACCTCGTCTATAGTGGCAAACATAACTGAAGAGTCGACATAATGCTGGTTTTTTACTTGTGATTTGTGGCAGGCCACGTAGGAATTTCCACTCCCCAAATGACTACGCAGACATGTTCTATGGACCAATGCTACAATAACGCTCACTGTATGGCTGACCGCGAACTACAGGACGCTTCGAATACTATTGTGTGCCCTGATCTTGCAAGCAAAGAATCATTGACGAAGACGCAACAATTTTCAAGTAATAAGAATGGAAGTAAACTCACCTCTCCTTCGTTTGAGATCTCGGTGGTTTCGCCGGCGGTGGCTTTTGCGATGCTTCATCAGCCGAGGTTTCGGTTTCGGACTGCTGCTGGGTTTTGGGGCTAATTGTTTATGGACAGCAAAAGGAATGTCGCTGTCAGGTAAACGCCACTGCTTACAGTGACTTTAAACGCCACAAGACTGCTCCCTTGCCTTTGCAGAGCAGCGAATGCATTTTTAAGAGATGAATGTAACGTGTGTTCAACCTTCGGTTGCACGGTTTACCTGTTGGTGTAAAGGTACACGGCATAAAACGTTCCACGTAGTACAGACGCCGACGACTGATTAGACTGCGTGCTGGCTGAAGAATCATATCCTGTGCTGTCCATGGTTAATTCGGAAACGTGGCTTTGCCGCAGGTACCGTTCAAGTAGTCGCTGTTCGCGGCATCAATCACATAACCACCTGCGAGCGGCCATGTTTGTTCGTCATTTTGATACTTTCGTTGATGTCCTTTAATTTCGCTTTTCATTCCAGCTACTAGAAACAAAATCTTGTCATTGTATAATTTTTAAAAAGTATTAGAAATTAGTTTATAACTGTTTTATTATACGACCACAGATAATGTTCTAACAAACATCTAAAGCTTATTTGTGCATAAGGTTGAAAATAAATGTTGAACATGACCACCTAATTAGTTTTGAGTTTATTTTTAAATTGTAGGTGTAATTTTTTACAATAAATATTTGAAAAGCGAAAGTAACAGTTGTTTAAAAACCCAAAGTGCAGAAGAAATATCGCATCACTCCAATCCAATCCAATCTAATCCAATTGCAGCCGTTGGCTTAGTGGATTTGTAATACCGTTGTAACCAAGACCTACTGAACTACAGACCTGCACATTTGGCACTGCTCCAGCGCGCATGTTCTAGTTCCTGCCTTTTGCCGCTAGGGAAAGACACCTACGAGAAGCGTGGCGCTACATTATACCTGTTGAACAAGATGGCCTCCTCTATCATTTTATTTCAAAGAAGGCAGTTTCGTCGTTTGTCCACGTAATCATTAACATCCATTTATCTATGCTAGGCACGGTGGTGCTGACGAAAAGAAAGCGGATAAAAAGAAAGACGTTTTTTATACTCATCCAGAGCGAAAAAAGTCGTTATTGTGGATATTTTTATCGTTGATGTTAAGATAGCTGAAGAAGACGAAACAAATGTATTAAATATCTTGCGCAAATTAGCAAACGATGATGATGATGACAGCAGACGAACAGGTCAACCGAGCGCCCTCAACGGCCAATAAGCTAACGAAAGTTGGCGCACGCTGCTCCATAGGACCCCGCCAAATGTGCAGGTCTGTAGTTCAGTAGGTCTTGGTTGTAACAGCTGATTATTGTCGACGTTCAACTCGCTTAACTGACTGCTGCCGATGGTAACGTTGGTCCCCACCAACATTTGATCATTATCGTCCTAATGTCACCTTGTTAGAGGAAGGATGGCGGCACGTTCAGCGGGTGAAGACATTCGCAAAGTCTTGTTCAAGGAGAAGCCTCAGTATGTCATCAACCCCGTTGGTAAGGCGCATTTAATCATCCCTTTAATTATTACCGTTTTGTCAGGCTTGGCTCGTGACCCTCTTCTTGTTCCGCATAGGGTTGAAGACCTCCGACCACTCGTCAACAAAGGCAGGCATAAAGTTCGAACACGACGTCGAGGTCAGCCTGAGCTCTCAAGAGAAAGGTAAAGTAAATTACCCGTTTTGCTTTCCGAAATTCCTCACCATTACTGCTGGGTGGCATTTGGCTCACCGGAAGACTATCTCAAAAAAGATAGCCTAAATATGTCGATGCATGCAGGCACTTGCGATCCGAGAAGCAGTCAAATATCTCTCGATGAAAGCACTCCGGACGCGAAATGTCCGAAGCGCTTTCTTTCCTGAAAGACAACCGTTGAAGTACAAGTAATTAGTTTTCACCTCTAATTGTCTCTTGATTTTCTGTAACCAATCAGAGGTGGGTACTGGGAGAGTTTGAGCGTGGAAATTCTCCTGGCTGTCTGTAAGATAAACAGTGCCTAATTATTTTACATTTCTTGGTGTGAAAAGGCCAGTTATAGGAGTAGTGTTGCAAAGCCATCTTCACGCACCCAAGTAGTGTTTCTGGTGTAGTGGTTAATCTAGAGAGCCGAGCAAGTATTAAATACACTCCTTTTAAGGCAGAACCAGCTCCCATCACCTTCATGCCTGTGTAGTGATTATTTTTTGGTGAACACAGAAATTGGCCATGACAAGTGGACAGATTGATGATAGTTTTAGGAATCTGCATAATTTCATCTGCTTACTCTGTTTCAGAGTTGCACGAGCAGAGGCTACAGAAACTGCGTGCAATATGCGAGAAGCTCAAGGACGATGCCTGGAAGTATGAGCCGATCGAGAAGTTACTTGGCATGTAGGGGCTGTGTAAAGCGTTCCTGACAGATACCGTTCTATAGCCGGTGCCCTTATTGTGTCAATTCCTCATTCTTTTCATCGATCCCCGAACAGCATGGTAAGCATGCCTGGTGATCAAATTTGAAACAATGCATACGATTTCAAGCCAGCAGTGCTTCTAGTGTTGGCGACATTTTGACATAAATTTCTTTCATGCAAGATATAGAATCACGGAACCAGCTCATGTCCAAGCAACAATCACGTTATGTGTTTTAAGTCCAGACATCAGTTGTCTGTGTCAGCTAAGTAGCTTTGCGGTTGGAGAGTGAAGAGTGAGCATTATGCTCTTTCAAATTTGTCATGAATTAGATGTCAACTTTGGATAGGCTGAGTTTTCAATTTAGACCACAGTATTTGATGGTTTGAGGCATGGCATCAGGTGAAAGATAGTGTTGCTTAATATATGGCACAAAAACTTTTGTATGGACATGGTGGTATTGTCTACATTTGATGGTGTTTAGCAGTAGAAGGCAGCAAGTTTCGTACACATGTTGGCGATTGATGTATGATGTGAAGTTTTCATTGGTAACGTAAGCCTTGTGCATGCTATGACTTTTAATTTTAGGGCCTTCATGATCACTGGTCCTCTTCCAAAATCGCATCAGCGTAGCCGTTCATCTACACTACACACCACACATGCCCACCTCTAATGATATAGAGGAGCTGACTTTTGAAATTCGCCTGTAATTCATTTGCATGTGATCTGTAAAGGAAACATGTTTTATGTTTATCTTGATTCCACTTTTTACCTTGGAGAAAAAAAAAGCTGTGTATTGTGAACTAGTTGCTGATTTTACAATTTGTACGGGTTGCCCTGTGGTGAAGTGTTGTATTTAAAAGTCTAATAAAAGTGAAAAGGTAAAAAGATTGCTTCACATTCTGCAAGGCACCAAAGCTGACGTAGTCTCATTGTCAGTTTTGGCCAGCCTTTTATAGTTGGACAGAACTCGAGAACGCGGGGGCTTTTCCTTGTCAATAGCATGGGCCGATTCTCATGACCCTGCTAGCATGACAGTGCATGTAGCAGCGCCACAATGGAGCGATAGGTCTAGCCCTGACCGCTGAGGGAAGGTATCATCCCCTTTCATCTACCACTCCCTGCTTTGTCACACTAGCGGGGTCATGAGAATCAGCCGACGCTATTGCCTGTGAGGGGGTCCTTTGGCAGAAAAAGCCCCTGCATTCCAAAGTTGTATCTGACTATAGTTCACCCAACATTCAGTTCTTATGCCTAGCCCATAATTTGATAAGTCCCACGGACACGTAAGGTGTCCTGTTATGGACAGTCAACCAGTCATTCGCCTGACTGCACTGACTGAGTGAGTTAGCTGACCTTACATCAGTTTCAATTATTGGCTGCATAGCTCAAAACTGTCTCTGCAGCATCAGGTTTTGCAGAATCGGGATACATAAAAGTGGCTGCATACACTATAGAAAAATTCTCAGCGATGTTTTCTACAGCATTTCTAACAAAACTTTCTTTACACGCAGCAAGCTTCTGGTGCTGTCGGTCACGGTTTCATGCATAACATGGTCACTTCCGCATAACGCAAACAGCTGGGGTTTGGTATCCTGCATCAGAATATCAGTCGACGCACGACATCAGGATGAGTTTCCTTTTCGGAGGCCGCTCCTCGAAGACCTTCAAGCCGAAGAAGAACATCCCCGAAGGCACGCACCAGTATGACCTGATGAAGCAGGCAGCGGCCACACTGGGCTCTGGCAACCTACGCCTGGCTGTCATGCTGCCCGAGGGGGAGGACCTCAACGAGTGGGTGGCTGTCAACACTGTGGACTTCTTCAACCAGATCAACATGTTGTACGGGACAGTGACTGAGTTCTGCACCGAGAGCAGCTGTGCCGTCATGTCGGCGGGTCCCAAGTACGAGTACCATTGGGCGGACGGCCAGACTGTTAAGAAGCCAATCAAGTGCTCAGCTCCCAAGTACATCGACTACCTTATGACCTGGGTACAGGACCAGCTTGACGACGAGGCCCTGTTTCCTTCTAAGATAGGTGTGCCGTTCCCCAAGAACTTCTTCTCTATTGCCAGGACAATTTTGAAGCGGCTGTTTCGGGTGTATGCACACATCTACCACCAGCACTTCTCAGAGGTGGTACAGTTGGGCGAGGAGGCACACCTGAACACCAGTTTCAAGCATTTCATCTTCTTTGTCCAGGAGTTCGGACTCATCGATCAGCGCGAGCTAGTGCCTCTGCAAGAGCTTATTGAAAAGCTTACCAGTAAGGGCAGGGATGGCAATCCATCGCGCTAGAACATACCATTTCCTTTTCCATCTCTTTACGCAACATGAATATACCTTTATTTAAGCTTAAGTTAATATTTTTTCACATTCAGTAAATAATTATTCTCAAAACTATCAAGCTGGATGTACATGTTTTCGCATATCCACTCATATCTTATTATAGTATGTTTGTGTACTGGTACCAAGCACAGCTTTAGAAAAATTGCCACCTTATTGCACAGACCATGTAGTGCATATTTGGCAATTGTTGGTGTTTGAAATCTATTGGAAATTTTTTACTGCCAATCATTTGCACATGGTCTAGATTGTGCACAAAGTGCTATCGTGAACTGAAATGTAAGCTCTCTGTCAGTGGCGTTTCAGGCCGCACTGAGCAACATGTAGATGTACTTGCAAAATGCACAATTGTATTTTTGTCCAAAATATTTTCTGTGCTGTCTTGGTTGATATTTTAGAAAGGAAAACTACTTCATGGCTTGATGTGAAAGTATGTCCACAAGGAATTTTGTGTTCTCGGGAACCACCTCACATTTTGACTATGGCAAAGAAGACTTCTCCCTGCATTTAATACTTGTGTAAATAAAGGATTGAACAAAGCCATGTCTTCAGTAAAGAACCTTGTCTCAGAAAATTTTACGGAGAATTTTTGAAATAGAGGTCTCTGCTAGTTTTGAGCTGACAGTGCAAGCACAAAGTGCCTGGCAGGCTGCCACAGACTTGGTTTTCCGAGTACTATCCTTGCTACACTACCTGCAAAGCCAGGATATCCGGAATTCCAGAACCACTGAAGGAGAAGCATGCGAAGCACATCTCCATTTGCAACAGGGAACATACAGAGCTGCTAGCTTTTACTATTTGGCAGCAGTGTCCAAGAACATTGCTTCCAATTCATAAAAGTGTCACTGATTACAGTGTAGCAAGAAAAAAACATATTAGCACATTCACTTATCCTCTTCAAGGCTCCAGCATCCAAGAAGCTGCCAGCCATAGGTACTTAGGACTGATACCTATCAATCAATTGAACTGGTTAGCGCACATATCCCAAATTTGCTCTTCAGCATCGTCAACATTGTGTTTCCTAAAACGAAAACTCAGTTCCGCTGCCTCTAATAGTAGGCTTTTGGCATATAGCACTTTTCTTCGGACGAAGCTCAAATACACATCTATCATTTGGAATCCGCATACGAAAAAGAACATTAACTCCCTTGAAATCATTAAAAAAAAAGCAGTCAGGTTTATTTTCTGCAAATAGAGCAGATTTCATTCTCCCACAAAGCCAATGGCAGAAAATATCCCATTTCTTTCAGACCGCCGCAGAATAAACCGAATTTTTTTCCTTCGTAAGATTCATTCACGCGAGGTAAACATTCCAATACCTAACTATGTTCAACCTTCTGCCACCAGACGTACACGACACACTAAGGAACATACACTGCAGCCTATCTTTGCATGAACAAATTCATTCAAGTATAGCTTCTTCCCCGAACCATCTCTGATTGGAACTTGCTCCCAGAATCCCTTTTTCAAAATAGTAACTTTAGTAACGCATTGGAAGAACATTTCCTTGGTTAAGTTGTCTCATTTTGTATTTTTTAATGCTGTTCTTTTTGTCTTCCCTTTGTTATCGCCGAATGATGCTGTGTGTTTTTCGCTTCTTTTGTGTGTTGTTTTGTTGTTTGCCTCTCCTGCTTGGGCCACATAGGCCTGCAGTATTTTGAAATAAATAAGTAAATAATGTAAGTTTCACTGATTGGTACAGCTGTTAAACTTGGAACGAAGACAATGCACTGGGAATAGTAGCCTAGCTATAGCACTCATCATCTAGAGTTTATGATAGTTTTACACCTTCTCTCCTTCCAATCCCATTATTCCATTCCCCATGTGTAGGGTAGCCAGCCTGCCACTGTGACTTGTTAAACTGCATACGTTTTCTTTCCTCTCTCTCGTCAAGAGTAGAAGCCACGTATGTCGCAGCCTGACATTAATACAGTAAAACCTCGTCAATACATTTCCGGTTGCTATGCTCAAAATCGCGAACATTAAAGATGTCCCATAGATATACACTATATTTCTCCGAGTTAATACGTTCCCGGATAGCACAATTTCCCGTCTACTGCGTTTAAAATTTCGGCAAATTGTGGTCGTCTAATACGTTTATTGACCAACCACACATGTGCAAACATACAAGTGAGCCGAACATGAGGGCATGCGACATGAAAAGCTGGAATGCCGTGGCAGTCATCTGCCGTAATGGCTTCTCTGCAGCGCAAATGTGCAAGGAGGCGAAGCCCCACCAACAACAAAAATTGAAACTCGTTACAACTCGAGAGAGCTGTTTTTGCGGGAACGCTGCATGAGGAGTAGAAACGCTGAGGTTTCTTCGCGTTGCATGGGGGCAAGGGGGCGAAGCATCTACGAGCTACAGCGATACTCTTACATACGAGCGGGCCGGGGCTGAGGAACGGGAGCTGAAATAGCTTTTTGAGAATTAAAGGTTATTCCAGAATTCGAACGCACGGAGGCAAAGCATGCAAAGGGGTTTTGCGCTAGCATTTAAAATGGTGGCGTAATCGCAGATTAAAACCGCAACGATGTTCAGGTTCTCCACACTGCGTTGGAGATATGCGGAGAGACTCGTAACGACGTCATTGTTCCTGAAATTTAAGATGTCCGCTGCCTTCGCCCACACGCTGCCATGCGTCGTTCGATGCCCCCAAACAAGGCTTCGTGGGTTGCATCTTCGGTTGCGTTGGTTTTATTCCTTGAAGCAACCGTTTCTACACGGTAAACGTAGCACTGTCGTACGTGACGTCACCATTGCGTCATTTGCCAGTCTCTGTGCACGGCAGAGAAGCCTGAATGCCGACAAGGCTTACGTTGCCATTAAAAATGCTAGCACAGAAAAGCGGTAGGGTTTTAACGTAGTTAAACCGAGTATAGACTTGCAAAAGCATGTGTTTAGCCTGGTTGGCTCATGGTTTTGCTTTTCTGGGTCGTCGGCACGTATGGCGACGCTATTAGACTCGGGCTAAGTAAGATCTTTTCGCGCCGCAAATGGAAGTTGAAGACGGTGTACAATGCATAGCGCGAGACTGCGTTACATTCTAACACGAGGCGTGATCGGCTGCGGCGCTAGCATAGTGCCTCATGCAGTGGTCAGCGAAACTGCTTTATTCGCACCGCCGCTGGCTCGAAACCCAGTTTGGTTGGTTGGTAACAACTTTATTTATAGTCCTGCAGAGCTTTCGCCGACGGGGCCTTAGGTCTCCCACGTGGGGACGTCGAGGCGCTGCCTCGCCGTCGCCTCGCGGGCCTGCTGGACGGCCCAGAGTTGGTCCCTGAGGCTGGGGCTGCGCAAGGCAGCGGCCAACCGCGGCGGGAGGGTTCCGGAATTAGCACCGTGAAGGTTTTTGTTGCAGTCCCAGAGCATGTGAGTTAAAGTGGCTACATTGGCGTTGCAGACCTTGCATATATTTGTCGGGTATGTACCGGGGTAAAGCCTGTGGTATAGTTCCGGGTTGGGGTACGTGAGCGTCTGCAGTTGTCTGAGGGTCACCGCGTGCGCCCTGTCCAGCTTGTCGCTGGGCGGAGGGAAGGTTCGGCGGGCCAGGCAGAGGGCCTTGGTAATTTCGTTGTAGCTGATCAAGCAGTCTTTGGTGCTATTCCACGGACGACGGTCGCCGGCGCGGTTCGCGAGCTCGCGCGCCTTGGCGTGTGCCGTCTCGTTGCGGTTGCGATACGTCCTCGATACTTCTCCCATGTGCGCCGGGAACCATTGAATTCTGGTTTGGAATTCTACCTCCTGCTGGACTTGCCGGTTCCTCAGGACTTGGGCCGCTCTCTGTGAGATCCATCCTTTGGCGAAGTTTCTAACCGTCTGACGCGAGTCGCAGAGAACCACGGTGCACGTCGGATCCGTGAGGGCGAGTGCCACCGCCGCTTCCTCCGCCTCTTCTGCGCGTTCGCACGCTACACTTGACGTTATGCACGTTTTGCCGCACGAATCGACGACCGCAACCGCGAATCGCGAGCGTTCTGCGTATTCCGCGGCGTCAACAAACCTTGTCCCCGTATCGTCTCCATGGCTGTGCAGGAGAGCTCTGGCCCTGGCCACTCTTCTTCCCCGGTTGTGTTCCGGGTGGACGTTTCGTGGAATCGGGTCGACTCTTAGCGTTTGTCTGATCGCGTTTGGAATGGCGACTTTCTGGCCTTGTTGTACGTGGTAACGGATGCCGAGACTTTCCATGATCTGGCGGCCTGCTGTCGTTCCCGTTAATCTTTCCAGTTGTGAAGTGCGCTGCGCCTCGGCGATTTCGCTAAGCGTGTTGTGAAGTCCGAGCTGGAGCAAGCGATGCGTGCTGGTAGACTCGGGTAGACCCAGTGCTATCTTGTACACCCTGCGAATGAGGACATTGATCTTGGCTTCTTCTCCCTTGTACCATTTGTGGAATGCCGCAACGTACGCAATATGGCTAATGACGAAAGAGTGTATGAGTCGTGTGAGACTCTCCTCCCTCATTCCGTTTCTTCTGCTAGTGATCCTCTTGAGGATTCGCATGGCGTTAGCTGTCTTGTGCTTTAATTTAGTGATCGTTTCGCCGTTGACGCCGTTGGCCTCGATTATCATGCCGAGGACCCTAATTGTGTGTACTATCGGGATGGTTGCTCCGTTTCTCGTACGTAGTCTGATCTCTTCGTACTCGCGCTTTGTCGTTGCCGCATTCCGACCACTCCCGGGTGGTCTGCCCCTCTGCGTGGGGCGGTAGAGTAGGAGTTCTGACTTTTTCGGCGAACATCGTAAACCCGTACCCTCTAGGTATTCCTCTATTGTCTCGATTGCTAGTTGCAGTGCCGTTTCGATGTGACCGTCGCTGCCTTTGTGCACCCAAAGGGTTATATCGTCGGCGTATATTGTGTGCCGGACGTCTTTCAGTTCTTGTAGCTTTTCTGCTAGGCCGATCATGACCAGGTTGAAGAGCGTGGGCGAGATGACGGAGCCCTGCGGGGTGCCGGTGCTCCCCAGCGTTTGCTCTTCTAGCTGGAGGTCCCCTGCCACTAAAACAGCTCGCCTGTCTGTCAAGAAATCTTTAACGTAGTTGTACGTGCGTACACCAAGGTTATGCCGCGATATCTGGTGTAAGATCGCCGAGTGCGCGATTCTATCGAACGCGCTTTCAAGGTCGAGGCCGAGAATTGCTTTGGTGCCTCTCGTCTTGCCATCAAGAACGTGGTGCTTCAGTTGTATCATTGCGTCCTGCGTGGACAATTGTGGGCGAAATCCTATGATGGATGGTGGGTATGCCCCTTTGTGCTCTAAGTGGGCTTGCCAGCGGTTAAGCAATGCGTGCTCCATGGTCTTGCCGACGCAGGACGTCAGCGATATGGGGCGAAGGTTTTCGAGGCTCGGTGCTTTTCCGGGTTTCGGGATTAGTATCATTTTCGCAGTTTTCCATTGTTGCGGGAGGGTGCCGCGCTGCCAGCAGTCATTGATAAATGCCGTTAACTGTTCCACGGATTTGTCGTCAAGATTCTTCAGGGCGCGATTCGACACACCATCAGGGCCTGGCGCCGATCTGCTGTGTAGGTTGTGCAGCGCCGTCCTGATCTCTTCTGCACTAAAGTCCTTATCCAATTCTACATTCGGATCCCCATCATAAGGGCCGTGTTGTGCAGTCGACGTGTGCGGCAAGTACTTGGCTAGTAACTGGTCGGTCACTGCATCTTCACCGTACTTCTCGAGCTCCCTGTGTAATAGACGTGCGAGGCAGTCACTCTGGTGGGATTTGGTCTTCGTTTCGTCCAACAGATACCTGAGCAGGTTCCACGATTTCCCGTTGTGCAGTTGTCCATCGACTGCATTGCATAACTCGTCCCATTGCTGGCGGTTGAGCGTTCGGCAGTGCTCCTCGATGTTGCGGTTGATCTCAGCTATTTTCTTTCTTAGTCTCCGATTGAGTCTCTGGCCCTTCCACCTGGCCAGGATCGAATTCTTCGCCTCGATGAGATGCGCCAGGCGGCTGTCCATCTTGTCAGTTTCAACCTCAGTTTCGACGGTCTTGGTTGACGCTTTGGCGTCTGCAACCAGCGAGCGGGTCCAGGCTTCGATGTCCGTGATTGTATCACCTGCAGATTCTTTTTGGTCTCGTTTCTTTCTGAAGTCTTCCCAGTCGGTCCATTGGAACTTTCGCTTACTGCCCTGCGCCTTGTCTGGCGTCTGGACGTATATTTCGACGATCATGTGGTCGCTCCCAAGGTCGGTCGACGTGTTTTTCCACGTGGTGGCCGTCGTCCCGGTATTTCGGGCGAACGTAAGGTCCGGGGTCGTGTCTCTGGTAGTAGAGTTACCGATTCTTGTCGGGTGCGCCGGGTCCGTAAGTAACATGAAGTCGAGTTCATGCGCATCTTGTCCGAGTTGTCTTCCCTTGGTCGTGCTGTATCCGTAACCCCATGCTGTGTCTGCCGCGTTGAAATCGCCCCCTGCAATCAACGTCCGGGACCCGGCAATCTTCAGCGTCTTCTGAAACAGCGCACGGAAGCGTTGGCGGTGTTTTGACGGGCTGCTGTAAACGTTCAATATGAATATACTTTGTTTCCTCTGCTTGGTGGGTATCAGTTCGATGAAAGCGTGTTCCATCTGGACGCCACTTAGTTCGTGTTCAACGAATGTGAGACGCTTCCTAACGAGCGTGCATACACCCCTCCCCTTGATTTTGCTGTCATGCGTTTTGTAGCCAGTCAAAGTAGCCGCATTGGTGAGTGTTTCTTGGAGTAATATTACGTCCGGTTTACGTGTTGCGTGCCGGATGTGTTGCTGTAGAACCGCCTTTTTGCCGGCGAAGCCACGGCAGTTCCACTGCCATATTACTATCCCTTGGTTGTCATTGGCCATGTTGATGCTGAAGCGAGTTGTCCGCCTGCCCTTGATGGTGACTCGGTCCCACATCACAGCTAGCCGGCACGTGTCCGTGTTGCGTGAATACGGAGTGATTCATTATTATCTACATGTTTCCTTCGAGGTTAGTGGTCCTCTTTGCTAGCCCGAGGACTGTTGCGTGAAGGGTCTCAATGGTACTTTGCATTGTGCACAGCATTGTCTTGATGTCTGTAATTTCGGCTGGAACCTGGGTCTCGAAACCACCCTCGTGCTGTTGTTGTAGCGCGCGTTTCTTCGGGGCGGGCGCGTTCGCGTCCGGAACGCTCGTTGGCGCCTGCTGTTGTGCGATTTGTTTGTTTTGTTCCACCACGGCGTGCTCGCGTCTGAGTTCTTGCACCTCCAGCATGAGCTTTTGCACTAGTTCGCGCATTACCGCGTTCTCTTTTCGTATTTCTGCGTTCTCTTTCCTGAGCGCCTCTAAAATGCCATTATCGGCTTTGTGATTTTGCTGATTTTGCCCTGGGACTACAGGCGCTGTTACGACCCCCTCCCGCGCGGTGCCCCGGACAGTATCCGCCCAGCTCACCTTGTCTCCGGGAGTTGGTGCCCTGGATCTCGATGTTTTCTGATCGCGGCTGTCCCTTTGCCGGCTGCGGGAGCGGGATCCGTCACGCGAACTCGACGTTGATCTCAGTCTGGGCGGCTGGATGGGCGGGAAGTCTTGCTGCGTTAGTTGGGCATTTGCGTTTTGGCGTTCCCATCGTCGCCTGCGAATCACGTACGGAGTCTTGTACCTTGCCTTGCAGCCCTTGTCGGCCGTCATGTGAGCGCCGCCGCACAGGTTACACTTGGGCGAACACTGGTGTCCCTTGTCGGGGTCGCGGTCTCCGCATCCCCTGCATATGCGGTTGGCGGGATTTGGGCAAACATCCATGCGGTGGCCGAGGCGTCCGCACTTGTAACAGATGTCAATTTGCTTGCGATACAACGTGCAACGGACGAGTGTTGCGCCGTACCTGACGACGTTGGGCACCTTGAGTCCGTCAAAGGCAATAACGACCGTGGTCGTAGTGCCTATGCGTTTGGCCGCCAGTGCAAGTGGGTTTCTCGGGTTTACGATGTTCTCGTCCAGTGCCTGGGGTCCGTGCGCAATGGGGATGCCATGAATCACTCCCTTGGTTGTATTATCGGGTGCCGTTTCATACGCGTTGACTGCATGTGATTTTCCTTGGATGTCAATTTGCCGTATTTTGGCATAGCGGTCCGCGTTCATTCGTTTCGCTGTGCTGACGACGACGATGTTCTGGTGTGAGTTGGGACAGACCGTGTCTTCTGCACCTTCGTCTCCCGTTATGCCAGCGGCTGCGAAGATTGCGGCGGTGACCGTCGGGGCGCCGACCTTAACGATGTCGAGACCGCCTTGTGGTCGAACCACGATTTTGATTTCCTCCTTCGGTAGTCTGGGCATGCGTCCCGCTTTAATAACCTTTCCTTTGACATTCTTGGGTTTCGTACCTTGCTGGCTGCTGCCATGCGCGTTCGTTCTTGCATCGATGTCGTGCGTCGAATTCGTACCGCGGTCTCGGGTTTTCGAACGCCGCTCTCCGGCGGTCTTCCATCCGGCTTCTTCGGTAATTTCTTCGGCGGAAATGTCTTCCCCCATCACTTGCACGTTCATTCTTGAGTGACGTTCGTCGGCTTGTGCCGCTTCGTTCAAAACAGTCCGTACACTTGGTGCCGCGTTCGTCAGCGGCGCGCAGCTGTCGCGGCAATATTTATTTCTGCATCCTCATGGTCATGGCAGCCACAAGATTCTTGGTTGGATTGCCCGTCAAGTATAGTGCTTTTCCAGTAAAATACTTCCTATGCTTTCCCTGCAAGATTCACACATTCTACCTCTTTAAACTCGTCGAATGACAAAACCTCTTGCCATTTAAAAAGCAAAAAAGTCGCAACAATCAGCCGCGGCGGTGGCTTCTCCGCAGAACTTAAGTGCTAAGTGGTGAAACATAAAAAAATTACGTTTTGATTGCGTCATTGTCGTCGACGGCCGAAGTTTCTTCCGCGCTTAAAAAGAGTACAGACACCTAACTTTTTGGTACGTGTTTTCTTCTTTCTAATGATGCGTAAGGCATTAATATAAACGGATTATCACGTGGTATTCTCCTACGGCCACTGAATAATTTATTATCGAATTCCCTTCTATTTGCTGTCTCGGTTTCAAGAGCCGAACGATGACTGCGGTATGAATTTATTTATTTATATATAAATAAAAAATAAGTGAAATACACACATGAAATAAAAATTACAAACAGCAAATTAAAGTGTGGCTAGGAGAGATACATTGCAGTTTATCAACGAAGAAACAATTAAAATTAATAAAAAATCCAAAAATATACTGTCACTTCGTGGAGAAGAGTGCTCAGTATTGCTGCATACGGGTTCTCGACTCACCCGGATTGATGACCAGCACACAGCACAATATGGTCACAAACACGCAACTACAGTCACTCAGTCAGTCTTCCTTGAACAGCAACTGTAGACTCCACGGATTTTTCTGGGCGAATTGCGTGATTACACGGGTGATAAATTCATTTCTGTGCTTCATTACACGCTCTCGGTGCACACTCGTCACACACATTGATTGGAAAAACGTTTGAACGCGCACGTTGAAAACAAAAGATGTCTATACATACAACGAAAACTTATTTACAAGATAAATGCACGCTCGCAGCTTCATACACCTCGCTCCATCTTGCTCGCGCATCCGCACAGTCGAGCAACCGCACGCACACTGCTCGCCGCTCGTAGTTTTCTCGTCCACTGTCTTGGTTGTTCTCAGCTTCGTTGACAAACGGCCACTAAAAACACCGAAGCACAAATACAGAGGCGCGCACACGTGCAAGGGCTTACTTCCGTGCGACTTCCAAGGGGAAGGGACACTCGCCACTCCGGTAGGAAAATTTATTTTGTGTGTTTTTATGGGGTTCAGAGCCCCAAAACGACTCAGGTTATGAGGAACGGAGTAGTACAGAGCTCCGGATAATGTCGACCACCTGGGTCTCTTTACCGGGCACTGACCTCGCACAGTACACGGGCGCTGTTGTCATTTGAGGCCCAGCCAGAGGTGACAGGCGAGCCAGGCAGGCGCCATCGGGCTGCGTTGACCAAAGGCTCTGGTTTTCGGAGAAGACGCAAGGGACGCTGGTGTGGGGGCGCCTCTGGAGACTGCGTCGCCGTGAACAAAAGATGCTAATCTCCTTTGCCGAAGATTCTGATAGCGGCGCTTCTACCGCACTGCGCTCTCCCGTGGATCGGAGGCACAGCGAGCGGCGGCGGCGCCAACTGATCGCCCGCTTGCCCATGAGCAGCCCGACAAAGCGGGGGTGGACACGGCTGATTTGTCTTTCCCTCCTGAAGAATTCATCGGTGGCCGGCATGACGAAGGCGAAAACAAGATGCACTGTGCACTGTCTGCCTCCGTGTCGCTATCTGTCTAGAGATCAAAGAAACAGGCACCCATTTCAAGACGGCTTGAAACACATGCTCGCCGGTGCCGCTGTATGTCTGCAACAGGTCGGCCTTCAACAGAGCTAACGATGGCGTGGTTTGAAAACGGCATAAAGACGCGTGCCCGGACGCGGCATTTCGCAGATGTGACCCAAAGCGTGGAAGCGGAGCTGCTTTTACCCTTTTGGCTGAGCCCACCACGGCCCCTGGCGTGCGGCCATCACTCACGGTTCGAGGGAGTGATTTTCCAGGGGGGTGCAGCCGCCCCCCCCTTGCCCCCCCCTCCGGACGCCCATGTCTGCCACTACGTTGTTAGCGCTAATTCATGCAGCCCACATCTCTTTCTCATCACCCTACGTTACCTCAAAGCGCGATTCAGGAGTACGTCCTCTGACCCGGGGAGCCAGCCGGACTGCTGAACTTCTATGTTTTCACAAGCACTCTTCGTATCTGACACTGTGTTCCTTTCAAGACGCGCACAAGCAAGATGCTTGTGCGCATCTCACTTGCAGATTCATGTGGCTCCACTTCAGAAGAAGCGTTGTCTTTACAAGCTGGACGCTACGACCAGGCGCCGACTTTTTTGCAGAGAACAACACCAGTCGAGCGCTCTACACAAGGGCGAAGCAGACTGTACATCCTTTTCTTTTCGCTAAACTTATCGCAGAATCCCGACGTTGTTGTTGGTGGTGGTGAAAACATTTATTCAGAAGGGACCGGAGGTATGTTTGGATCAGCCCGTAAGGGACCGATCCTTACAAACACTAAGTGGAGGTTCCTAGTATGGGACCCCAGTGGCGGTGGCCGCCGCCCGGGCGCGCCCGACTGTTGGGCCTGTAAGTCGTGGCAGCCGAGCAGGGTCGCCTCCCAGTCCTCCCGGGTTGGGTTAGGGATGAGGGGAATGGCCGGGTTGGAGGGGCAGGCCCACACCATGTGATAGGTGTCCGAAGACACCGCACTACAGTGCGGGCAGTTGCCGCTAAAGTAGCGGTCGAAATGTTTTAATGCTGCCGGACACAGCAAAGTACTGGTTCATCTTGCAAAATCTTAGCGCGAAAAACACGGACAGAAAGGGTGGACGACACGACTGTTCGGCCTGTAAGTCGTGGCAGCCGAGCTGTCCGTGTTTTTCGCGCTAAAATTTCGCAAGATGTATGTTAACCAACTCGCCCAGTCTGCAGTATTGTTAAAGTACTGGTGAAGAGGCGGAAAAGGAGCCGCTCATCTGCCTTCTTGAGGCCTTTACATGGGCTAGGGTAAAGGCGATGGCTGTGATATCTTTGAACGTATAGACCGGATTAAAATCTGGTTCCTGATCAGTAGAGGCCGGATTTTTAGGCACTAAAAAGCACGTTTTAGGCGCCATAAATAGGCGGCTAAAATTGCATTTTAGGCACCTATAACGGGGGAAAATAGGCACTATAAACTTTATCAAAATTGCACACAGTTCCGAACTTCAGCGCGCAATATCTGGCGTAAAATAAAACAAAAACACAGCAGGAACGATTTGGGACCTTAAACAAGGTGCGAACATTAGAAACCGTTTTTTTTTTCTGGGGGGGGGGGGGGGGGGGGGGGCTGTCGCGCAACTTTTCGTACAATACACATGCTTCAGCAGAGCAAAAGGGACGGTTACCAACCATTTTATACTTTGGTATACCTCGAAACAAACAATTCGCTTGTCGTGTACAAAAGTAGAAACAATGAACACCTTAACAGGAGGCCATGTATTTAGAAATTGATAGAAGCATTGTCAATTCAAAGCATCTCACAAATGAGTTCAGTCTTCGCTCACACAGGAATTGAACTTATTTATTGCAGGCATACTCGATGCTTCAACATTAATAAATATGGTGTCACTAGTGTAAACAGTGTTTTATAGTTCATGGCTTCACGTGTCTGGAGCCACGCGACTATCAAATGGTGCTTGCCATTAGAAGGGTGTGGAAACCATAAATACGAGATGCCAGAAAATGTTACACACAGTGCTGCTTGATGCGGAATATGCCGAAAATAATCATAGTTCTGCACGGGCCTACGTACATCCACGAGGATGGTAAAATAAACATCATCCATCTAGAAATCACTGTTAAAGTTATGGAAGCAGTAGCAGACAAGCACCACCTCCAGGTTGATGGACTCAAATTTATGCCTCTTATCAGTAAGAACAAGCTTGTATGCTGAAAAGGAACGCTCAACATCAACGGTTGTTACAGGAGCGTGCTTGTACTTAGGAACATTTGATGGCTTTACACTGTTTGGTATCATAGAATGTTCACCGGTAAGTACTCCTGAAATTTGCTTGAGGTCTCAGAACCCCTCGTTTTTCTTCAAGACGGACTGCAACTTAGCGCGTATTTTCTCAGCAACTTCTCCGTGAGGAAGAGCAGCGATTCGTTGCTGCACATTCTCAATTAGTCCAATGTTGGTAGTGAGCATTACACCCCCACATTCCATTTTTTTATAGTGCTCGCAAGAAAAGTGAAGTTAGCGCACAAGCTGGCGTAGGTGCAGTGTTCACCACAGGCAACTGACGAGGTCATCTAATGTTGCCATGTGTGTGTTCTACTCAAAACCCAAATGGATTCGAAAGCAAAACCACAGCGTATTTCAGGCCCCTTTTCTGTAAAATAGGGCATTTTTAGGCACCGATGTCGGAAATAGGCATTTATAGGCACTGACACCCAAAATAGGCATTTATAGGCACTATAAAAAGAGCATAAAACATATTGTAAACACCTAATTCGTGCTCATATGCAAAAATGGTGTGCCTACAAAGCGTTGAAAAAAACAGGCATTTGCCTAAAATCCGGTCTCTACTGATCAGGTGGGGAGGAGAAAACAGCCCGGTGAGAGGGCGCGCGGGCGGCTGCGTCTGCTGCCTCGTTTCCTGCCAACCCCTGATGAGCAGGGGGCACAATAAGGTAACGGTGTGCGGGGTCCGTATCACGTATGCAATTTTGGTATATTCGATAGGCTAGGAAGGGAGTGCAGCCTTGTCCGACATCCCGACAGGCCCCTCGCGAGTCGGTGATTATGTATTTTGAATCGGAATGTGAGGCCGCGAGAGCAATCGCGACCTCTTCTGCTTGTGTTGCACTGCGGGCTCTGAAGGTGAGGCCGTTAACTGTGTTGCTGTTGTGAACCACCGCGACCGTGTACCATCCCCCGTGGTGAGGAACGGAGGCGTCCACGCAGTATACACCTGTTTTGTTGCCATAATGTCGGGCTAGCGCCTCCGCTCGTGCCAGGCGCCGACCGTTATGGTCTTCGTGTGACATGTTGGCTGGAAGAGGCCGCACGTGGAGGGCACGTCTCCACAGTTCTGGGATGTGAAACCTGTCTTCCATGGGAGTGGAGTGTTGGATATGGAGTCGAGCAAGAAGGCGGCGTTTTAGACTCCGATGATTTTAAGGAAAGGAAATGCGCATAACTGGCTCTCTGGGGCAGTGGACGCCTGGATCGCGCTTTGAGGTGTGTGAGGTGGTAAGAGAGAGAGAAAGAGATGTGGGCTGCATGCGTTCGCGTTGACAACGCTGTGGCAGACACGCGGCACCACAGCAGTAGGCTGCA
Organism: Amblyomma mixtum; assembly: GCF_055824585.1. Lineage (NCBI taxonomy): Eukaryota > Metazoa > Arthropoda > Arachnida > Ixodida > Ixodidae > Amblyomma > Amblyomma mixtum. The sequence continues at coordinate 157,818,724 of NC_143015.1, read as the reverse complement.
GTGTTCATTGGGAGCTTAAACTTTCGCGATCAACCATTAACTGACACCTGCCAGGGTGGGAGAGAGAGAGAAAAAAAAATTGCTGAGGCTCAGCTTGGCTAAGCCTGGGGAATGCGAAGCATATTAGTGGCTAGGCTTGGTAATACATGGCTTTCCTTGGTTGAATACTTGGTCATTTTAATACAACCACTAGAAGCCTTCGTCGTGGGGGAAGACAACGGCATGGCTACAGCGGAACGCCGACTAATCCCGAGACGCGCGTTGGGTGAGCGCCTGGATTGCCACGGAAGCCGAGTCTGCCTGCCCGGTGGAGCGAGCGTTTCACCTACACCGAATGTGAACGCGCGTTCGAAATGCGCGGGAATGCGCGGGTGTGACGGCTAGGGGTCCCACGGCGACGGCGCGAGGTGGAGTGAGTGAGTGAGTGAAGAAACTTTATTTCCGCCAGAAGAAGACCCGTGCCCCTCCGGGTCCGCACGCAGGCGTCCGGGGAGGGGCAGCGTCGCAGCTGGAAGACTAGCAACGGTATAGTCGCGCAGCTTCTGCTGCCAGGCGGGTAGCGTATCGTTGTATGCTAAGGTCGGCACTTCTGAGTATGGTCTCCCATTCGCGAGGTGGAGGCCGGCTCTCTCATCCGATGTCACGTGGTGTGACGTCACGGTGTCACGTGGCGTGACAGCTAGGGGTCCCACGGCGACGGCGCGAGGTGGAGGCCGGCTCTCTCATCCGATGTCACGTGGTGTGACGTCACGGTGTCACGTGGGGGTCCCACGGCGACGGCGTGAGTGGTAGCTCTAGCAATATGCTTCTTTTGTAACAGGAATTCGGGGCACGCCCCAGGGTCCCCGCACGACCCCACTGCACTCAAGTGTTTATGTTCCTAAGGTCCATAACACTGGCAGCCCGGCCGGTGGGCGCGCTGCCTATCCGTGCCCGCAGCGCACTCAACGTTACAGACGCCAAAACGCGTAGAGTAGCCCGTTTTGCCATAGCTTTCGCTCTATAACCAGATTCAGCAGCAAATTGTTCTGAATATCGTTTAAGCAGCACCAGGTCCTAAAGGAAGGTAAAGGGACGGAAACCGGACAGAATTTGCGTACAAAGTGAGGAGGAAAGGTAGCCGTTTAATGCACTCAGCCATTAAAAGTGAAATTGCAGAACGTGTTTCATACGCAACGTCTCCGACCCGGACGGACGCAGCCTAAGGAACGGACTCGTAGACCGACGGCTGCTGGTGCCGCCTTCATACTGCACAGGTGCCTCAGTGCCATGATAAGAAACCTTCTTTAGTGTACGAGGTAGCTATAAGAGCACTTACCGCTGTGCTCGCAAGCACTTTTATCTGCTGAACCGTGCCAATTCGTGGCACATTTTTTTCTGGCAGCGCACATGTTCTGTTACTCAGGATCGCTTAGAAAAGGATTAACACAGCAAACAAACACTTAGATAACCGAAGCCTATTGACCTTGCTCAGTGTGGGTGAACACCTGAACGCGGTCGTTTGAAAGTAGCAGGCACGAAAGAAAGAATTGGTACTGAGAAAAAAAATTGCCGACGATTACGTTACTTCCTAATGGGAAATTTCAGCGCAACTCATCAGCTGTTTCAGCTTTTCGGTAGAGTGAGGCAAAGAATTAGAGCAAGAAATCTATGTACAATTACGGACAACTTGTTATTTTCACACATGTTCTGTCTTCAAGAAACACCACTAACAGTTCTTGATTGTCATGAAGGAAGCTTTGTGGTCGGAGAAAGAGATGGATATATGCTCGACTTGCTGCACCAATTCCTTGTTCTCAAATCCTAGGTCTATGCGAGCATTTCGCGAGGTTGTCACAGCCATGGGAGGCGTTATGAGAAGGAGGAATGAGATGCTGTCCCGTAAAAGTGGTAGAAATTCTTGTTTGCCTTTATATGCACATTAAAGTCTCCACCTACCTTGCCACCCTGGCAGGTGGCAGTTAATGGATGATCGCGAGAGTTCGCTCACTGTTGTCAGTGCTAAAGCATGGAGGCCACATCTCTGTCCAACTCCCCACGTACCTATAATGCGCGATTCAGGCGCCCACTGACCTAGTGAGCCAGTTATGCGCACTTCCTTTCATTCAAATAATCAGAGTGTAAAACGTTAACACCAATGAACTCCGACGGCCTATGGCTTCAGCGCCGCGTTTCTGGCACAACATTGTGAATGCCTGCTGCCCACATCTCTCTCTCTCATAACCTCAAGTACCCATAAGCGCGATTCAGTCGTCCACTCACCCAGTGAGCGAGTTATGCGCGCTTCCTTTCCTTAAAATGATCGGAGTATAAAACGCCGTCAACACGAGTATCTGTTCTCGCTTCGGCGAGCGCGGCTTCGGCCGCTTGTCTTTGAGCAGCGTCCGCTCCGGCGGACGCAGTTGTTGCTGCGACGCGCGTCTTTTATTTCCTTTTTCTCTTTCCTCTGATCTTTTAACTCTCCTCTATCTGCACGTGGCAGCGGTGGTGGCTTGGCTCGAGCCAGTAGGCAGGCCCGTGCAATTTCCTTTTCATCCTTCTCTCAGTCACAACAACGACGAACACAACGAACGCGGACGGCCTTTGGCTTCAGCGCCGCGTTTCCGGCACAAGGTTGTCAATGCCAACGCATGCAGCGCACGTGCATCACTACCGCCACATAACTTAAAGAACGATTGAGGTGTACACTGTTCCGAGAGGGCAGTTATCCTTTTCTTCTTTCACTCCCACCTTCCTCCTTTTCCTTACGGTGCGGTTCAGGTGCCCACCGAGATATATGAGACACACACTGCCGTTTCCTTTCCTTTCCTTAAAAACGAATTTACGAATTTATAGCCTTCCCTCTGCTTTCCAAGCTCCCGCTCCATTGGTTTCGCAGCATAAAAGCGCGACTAAGGTGTACACTGCTGAAACGGGCGCCAAAGAGCTGTGCTCTATTAAGAGTAGTTGCAACCAGCCCCGGTCTACGACGTCCTGTATTAGTCCGCGTACCACTTTAAACAGACCACAAAATAAGCTTTGTTCAATGTTTGGCTGCTAACAAACAAGCCAGAGAAAAAAAACCGTTCTGCTTGTGATTTCGTCCCGTTATTAGCTTCAGGATTAGGTAACAAGAAAGGCTTTAACAACGATCTACTTTTTGTCACGGAGGAATGGCGATACTGGATGTGGGCGGAGCTTCACGGCGTACTTGAGTTGTACTATAGTGCCTAGAATATACTATATTCTAGGCACTATAGTTGTACTGTAGCATGGCGTGATCCGCAACCGGATTCGCTTATGCGCGCCGGCGGAGGGCGCAGCTGGCCGGCACCTGGTGCTCCCAGGGCACGTGTCCCAGGGTGATCTGCTCATGCGCAGTGGCGCCCCGCGGAAGCGGATCGCGTTGTACAGCAAATATAATGCGCAGCGCCCCACAGTTGACTCTACTCCACAGGCAGCTTCAACTCTACCATATATTGTGCGCTATTGGCGGGCGATATTTGCCGCTGCCTCGCGGGATACTTAATGCCTTTAGAGACGTGAGGTGCAAACCAAAAATTATACGAATGGGCATGCGCAGTACGACATAGTTAAGGCCATTTGTAAACGACAGCAACGCCCTCTGCAGTGCGCTGTTTGCGCACTTAACACAAGTATGAGTAACGCGAAACAAAATATCGTTATATAAAAAGAATAAAGGTAGCAAAGGTCATTATCGCCTCCAGGGAAACCACACCTATACATGATGATGATGATAACAACTTATTTCCACCGATGTAGGAGGCCCCCTACTCCCCGTCCCTGGCACGCAGGCCTAGGGGACGGGGGACGGGACCTCCGCGACTAGACTGGCGAAGATACATTGTCTCTTCGCGGCTTCAGCCGCCAGGCGGACAGCTCGTTTCTGGTCGGCGGGGACCTCGCTTCGCAGAAGGGCCTCCCAGGCTTCTCTACTCTTAATATTGTCCTCAGCACCCGGGGATCCAGGGCATTGCCAAATTATATGATCGAGGGTCCCCCTCGCTCCGCAGGTCTTACATTTGTCACCTTTTTTATCGTTTAACGTGGTTTGAAATAACCAGACAGGGTTAACGAAATTTCCGGCCTGTAATCGTCGCCAGGCGATGGCCTCTGTATTGGTTAAGTTTGGATCTGGTGGTGGCATTAGACGCCTGCCTAATCTGTAGTGCACGGCGATTTCCGCGTACGTTTGCAAACGTTCGTCCATCCCCTGGGGGTCGGGCGGCTCTACAGTTACCCGGAAGTAGAGATCTCGGGCTAACATGTGGGCCGCCTCGTTACCGGGGACGGATGTGTGTGCTGGGACCCAAATTAAGGTGATCTTGCGATCAATTTTGGCTGCGGACAGAATTCGAGCCGTTTCTGGCGAGACCCTGCCCTTTCCGATGTTGCAGATTGCTGTTTTGCTGTCACTAAGAATAAAACTAGCCTTGGTTCCGGCGCAAGCAAGCGCTATTGCGACCTCCTCGGCCGTATCTATGTTTCTACTCCTAATGGAGGCGGCAGCGACTGGTGCACCTCGGCCGTCGACTACTGAGGCGACCGCCGCCCCCGACCTGCCACTCGCTGCGTCCACGTAGGCAACCTCATTTGCCCTGAAATTTCCGGCCCTTTTAACCAGCGCCTCCGCCCTCTTCTCCCGTCTTTCCCGGTGATGTTCTGGGTGCATGTTGCGGGGGAGGGGGGGAACGATGATATTCTCGCTGTACCGAAAGTTAATCACATCAGGATCCTCGGACTTTTTATCCAAGAGGACGGTTACAATGAAGGAACGATCAAGAAGCTCAGCAACTACGCTGCGCAAGTAACAGGGATCTTCAGGAGGGTCGCGCTGAAGGGCAGGGGCCTCAAAGAAAGCAGCCTCTTGAAACTGACGCAGGCCTATATTATTAGCCGAATATGCTATGCCACGCCATTCCTCGATATTAGGGTAAACGAGAGAGAGAAGATCGACGCAATTATTCGGCGTTGCGTCAAGAGGGCGCTGGGCCTACCTATCTCCACCTCTACAGACCGCCTGTTGGAAATGGGGGTGCATAATACTGAAAACTTTGTGGGCACCTTCACACACCACGCAGACGACAACGGGCGAGACAAAATTGTAGACTAGGAGAGTTATTGGCACAATTAGCAATGCAAGGCCGCGGTTGGAAAGTCAAACATGTACAGCGAATAAAGATTACACCTTTGTCTAAATGACCACCGCAGTGTCGTGCGCGAATAGGAGGTCGGCCCTTAGCAAGCAATTAAGCAATCACCATTCTTGAGAACCAGAGTTTAAAACAGGAACTTCGGGGAAGTACAGCTTTTCTCTCATACTAGCACTTGCACTTGGATATTGCCCTTGCTACCTAATATATTGTCATTATGTATGTAATAGTTCCGAACTAGCACATAATTCATATGTTCCTTGCTACCTAATAAATTGTCATTAGAGATATACATAGTTCGGAACTAGCCCACAATTCATCTGCTATGACGTCCAGCATTGGGCTAGTGGATAAGCAGGTCAAACATTATCGATGAGAATTATCCTTGAAACTAATCTGTGCAATTAACAGTAGCGTAACTGTACGCAACCAATCTGTACCAGTTAGAAAGCGTGGAAACAATATTCGGCAGTGACAGTTTAGGTCCTTGGCGGTTGGTATCGTGCACGCCGGCTCAGACGAACAGGCAGTGCAAGGTGGCGCCACCGGCGGACGGCGCGTCGCAGCCGAAGGCGCTGCCGAATCCAGAGCCGTTCATAGCCAGGTTGCACATGGATCGTGGCGTCGTCTGCTCTTCGTCGCAGAAGTGGCTGCAGTAGCTGACGTAGAAAGTCTGCGCATCGTTCATGCCCTGCAGGGACTTGAGTCGCAGCGGTGACGTGTCGGTGAGGGCTGCTCTCTGCATGGCAGCCAACGCCACGTCCAGGGCGAACAGATCGGCTGCGGCACGACGCTCGCGTGGGTCCCGAGCGGATTTCAGGCCGCACTCGGGATCCTGTGGGCAGTGGTAGGTTCAAACACGGAGAAAAAAAATTGACTTTAATACAGGTGTAGTTATATGCGCCTACACCGAACACTGAAAACTGAGCGAAGTCCATGGGAAAACTTTACATAATGATGGCTGCAAGCCCCACTGGAATGCCTAGGCAGTCGAAGAACAGATTGTGGACTGTATTGAAGCTCTTACACGGGACCATCGAAACGTGGGGAAAAGTGATCGGCTGTGAGGCGTACAGTCGGGGACAAAAGTCTCTGGCCCACGTGTTCCTCAAACGAAGCCGATGGCTCTATTATTATCAGGCGGCTGTAGACCACGCTTGTGGAGTTTAAAGAACAAAATTTTGACTTTCGCCTCCACAAGTGGGGTCTCCGGCCACCGGCTAATAGCAGAGCTGTCGGCTTCGTTTGTGGAACACGTGGTAGAGGGACTTTTGTCCCCGACTGTACATGTTCCCAAGTGCAGGACGAGCGGCAGCTGAGCTTTGCCCGTGTAGACGTATTAAATGCGCAGGCGCAGAAGCTGGTCATAGGGGTGAGAAACAAAGCTATAAATTCCGAAATAAAAGAAAACAAAACAAAAATTGGAGGGCACACTTAAGCTCAGCCTTAAAGGTATGACTTGATAGCGTAATCGATTAATTCCCATGTATGCAAAAGGTAATTCTCTTCTTTACATTCATATAGATCCCTGGGAGTCCTAGCTCATACCCTTCCTGGCGCAGTGGGGCAGTGGTTAGGCGATGCGCCACTGCCCTGCGATGCCAGGTGCTCCCAGCGGTGAGCCTTGTGTGTCCCAGGTTGCTCTTCCCGAGCGACCAATCATAACTCACCTGCCACGGTGGGCAGTTTGCTCACTATCCGGTGGACACAGGTTGTGACGACGTCGTAAGGTCACGTGACCTAGGTGGCCCACCTGCCTCCTAGGTTGCTCTCTGGAGACCACCTGCCAGGGCCATGCCCACGATTTTTCGCTCACAACGCCGACACCGGATTTTCTGGTAAACGGGGTCTTTAACGCTACTGCGTTAATAGACTGGTGGGCGATCATACGATGAGATGCGACAAATCGCATTAGCTGCAGTGGTTGTAGATCTCGCTTTTGCTTCGATCCCTTTTCCCACTGTATCCTTGAATTTGCGTTTGCCGCTGCTTTTATGCGAAGCATACTACTTTAGCTACCACTTCAGCCCTTCACCGTGGTTATGCGCCTCCAAATCACGTGATACATGACGTCACACCACGTGACACGATGATGCCATGCCACACCACGTGACACGATGACATCACGGGAGTGGAGAAACGGGGGCCCACCTCGCGCCGTCGCTATGGTGGCTGTGGTTGTGCGCCTCCAAATCACGTGATACATGACGTCACACCACGTGACACGATGACGTCACTGCAGTGGAGAAACGGGGGCCCACCTCGCGCCGTCGCTGTGGTTGTGCGCCTCCAAATCACGTGATACATGACGTCACACCACGTGACATGATGACGTCACGACAGTGGAGAAACGAAGGCCCACCTCGCGCCGTCGCTGTGGTTGTGCGCCTCCAAATTACGCGACACGATGATGCTTCGCATTCTCCAGGCTTAACCAAGTTAAGCCTCAGCCATTTTTTTCGTTCTGCTAGTACGTGTGTCCTGGTGTGCAGCGACGCATCTGTAGTGTTAGGTTGGCGTGGATGGGTGTTAGGTACGGTACAGGTGGGGTGGTAGGTCAGCTACGAAAGTGGTGTGGGGAGGTAGGTGGTGGGTAGTTGTTCCGGAGGGTCGAGTCTTTAATTGTTGAGGATTTATACGCCGCCAATTTTGGGGAATGACGCTCATACTGCTAAGGCAGAGCAGGGTTTCATGATTTTAACGCGATATCGGTAAAGCCCCCTTGTCGAGAAAATCCAGTGTTGGCGTAGTCGGCGTTTTGAGCGAAAAATCCCGAGCATGGCTTTGACAGGTGGTCCCCAGAGAGCAACCTAGGAGGCTAGGCCATGCGACCTTGCGGCGTCATCACAACCTGCCAACCGGATAGTGAGCAAACTGTCCCAAGTGTCAGGTGGCGCTTCAATTGATGATTCGTCGCTTGGGAAGAGCAATCTGGGTCGCACAACGCCCACCGCTGGGAGCACCTGCCATCGCAGTGCAGTGGCGCACCGCTTAATCGCTGGACCACTGCGACAGGAGGGGTATGAGGACTCCCAGGGATCTATGAACGTAAAGCAGAAAATGAACTGCATATATGGGAATTAACCCATTATGCTAACACGTCATGCCTTTAAGGTGGATTTGAAGTGTCTCCTCCGGTATTTTTATTTTCGTTTTCACATACAGCAGCCTCGCATGAGGATATATGCTGGGTCATGAAGCCTCCAGTGTGAAACAACACACGGACAAAAGGAACATGAGACGGCACACAGTGATGTGTCCCGTTTCATGCTCCTGCTATGTGTCGTGTTTCGCGCTGTCAGCTTTGTGATGCTATAACGGACGAGATTAGCAAAACGCCTTAAAGCACTTAACTGCAGGTGTTGCAAGGGTTCCACCTAGGCACATACAACGTTGTTCCATTCAAACAGCTATTCTTTTCTGCCAGTGTCAGAGAAGTAGCTGTGGCCTGAATGCCATTTTGAGCGAAACTGGCATCGTACGAGATGAACTGGTGCGGTATCGTTTCGTACGTACACGTATCAAATTCAGACTCGTGCTCGGCCCATAGCTTCCTTGCCCTGGTTCATTTGCAATCGGATCTCACTGCAAATCGCGTTTGCGGGCAACCCGTAAGTGGCGGGTATTTTAGCACTTTTATTTAATATCATGCTAAAGCAACTGTCACTGCTTTCCGTTGCGTGTTTTCTGAAGGTTGCCCGTAAATTCACTAACAGTACTAATTTTCCGTATTAAACGCAATCGCATGTTATTTCCTTTCCACCGCAACCGCAAGGCTCCTGGAGTACAAACGTTCGTGGTGCAAGCTATAGTCTTAAAGGTACACTGAGGATATAGGCGTTTGCCTGTATCGGTACAGACTACCGCGTTATAATCGCAAAGAGAACTTTCTCGCTGAAAACTGAGCTTTTATTGACTAGAAAAGACGAAAAAACGAATTACAGCTGTCGCCTCCACCGGCCGATTTCGAAACTAAAATGCATGCGTTGACGTTGTTTTTTTTTGGCTGGGATCACGGAGGTTGCGCTACTTCGCCATTCATTTAAAACGGTAGCGCTGTTCACTTTTGCGCCGTTTCATAGTTCCTTACAATTACGAACCAACTATCCCAAGCTAAATCATTGCATGAAAACATTCTACTTAGTGCACGACAATTTCCACGGGCTGTGCATGAACAATTTTCTTAGAAAACTGTCCTCACAGAACTACATATTCAGACATCCTCATCAAACGAGCACTCTGGTGACAAGCACCGGCTAGACTTTGACGTTAACACGCCGGACTGGATGTGTCGGCGCCGAAAGGAAATACGGTGATGGACAGAGAGGCAACAATCTGGCAACGGTGCGCGTCTTACACCCGCAGAAGAGTTCCGATGCCACCAGGAGAGCGGTCGACCGGCGTAATCTAGCGTGCGTCCGCGATCGTCCATGACTCGCACCAGATGGCGGGCCAGCTGGAATCCCAGGCCCGCGTACGTCATGGCCTGCGACCCGCGACGCCAGTACGAGGGCGGGAACATGGTGGCCAGACCGAGACGCATCAGGTTCAGCGAGTAGAGGTAGGACACTCGACTGTGCCGCCACCGGTACCTGCCGTTGCAACCGAATAAAGTTGTCACGCAGGACTCCGTCTTATCAATCCGAAACCGTTAAATGGCTCATCGACACGAAAACCCGGCGTCGCACAATAACTGGCGGTGTTACACAACTCCAGATTGGTCGAAACGGTGCGGGGGAAAATACGAAATATTTCATCATCATCATCAGCCTGACTACACCCACTGCAGGACAAAGGCCTCTCCCATGTCTCTCCAATTAACCCTGTCCTTTGCTAGTTGCCGCCACTTTATATCCGCAAACTTCTTGATCTCATCCGCCCACCTAATTTTCTGCCGCCCCCTGCTACGTTTGCTTTCTCTTGGAATCCACTCCGTTACCCTTAAGGACCAGCGGTTATCTTGCCTTCGCATTACATGCCCTGCCCAAGCCCACTTCTTCCTCTTGATTTCAACTAGGATTTCATTAACCCGCGTTCGTTCTCTCACCCACTCCGCCCTCTTCCGATCTCTTAACGTTACACCTATCATTTTCCTTTCCATAGCTCGCTGCGTTGTTCTTAACTTAAGCTGAACCCTTACCAAGTAATAATCAGTACTAGTACTTACAAGTGCACCAACTAAAAAGGCGTATAATTATAATTAAATGGGAATAAGATACTAAGATGATTACAAAATAATTAGAACGGATCTGGAATAGAATTGAAATATGTGGGAATCCTGGCTTTCCGCCGTGGCCTTTGCGCGGCTGTGCCGGCTTCCCGCGTTGTTTCTCCTCTTTCCCTTGCTCCCGCCTCAGGCGGTGGAGAGGCGGCTAAGTGACTAATCACTGTCATTTGGCCACAGCTCCGCCCCGGCTCCCCAACGGCCTTTGCCATTGGTGCCTTTTGGCGGGAATTCGGGACCCGCTTGGGGCGGCCGCGCACCGCGCGACCGTCCTAGCGGGGCCCAGAGAGAGAGATCCCTCCGAGACAGCGTAAGGTGCGTACGTTACTGTTTGTCCCTGCCGGCCTTCGCCGCTCGGACCAGTGTATATACTCGAGCTCGCCCGCACGTGTCCTCTGACCTGCAGCGGCCCGAGCCTGTCCAGCGGGGTCCAGCGACCTCCGACAGGCGTACCTTGCGTTGATTGCCCACCCTCTCTCGCAACCGGCCCAACGGTCGACACGAGAGGGAAATCACAGCACTGCCGCGGGGACATTCTCCTGCAGCGTCGTGCTAGCGGCGCGCATTGCTCGAGTCGAAGCTTCGTGCGCGCAGCGGAACCTTGCTCCTCGCGCGCCCCCGGGACGGGGTGACGATTGAGTGTGTGTGTACTGCTGGAGGACGACGTGAATAGACGTCTCCTTTGTGAACTTGGAGGCCTATTTCTTTGCGGGGAATCGCTCTCCTCCCAGCGGAGGTTGAGTGCGCCGCATCGGTGTCCCAGTGGTGTGTGGTGACGGCTGATCGGGGCCCTTGGCTCGCGCGAAGCTCGAACCCGCGGTGGTTGGTGGCCTGTGTCCACGTAGAAGCCCACAAATAGAATACCATCACTTGAGTTTTAATACGAAAGCATTTGATGGCTTCTGGTACAGAACTCCATACAAATATAGTTTATAATTAAATGGGAATAAGACTGAAATAAGATTATAATATAATTAGAAGGGACTTGGAATAGACTCCACCAAAAATGCCACGGAAGTAGTGAGCACCCCACAAAGCAAAAGGCAAGCGGACACACAGTCAACGGCTGTTCTCAATGGAAAAGCACACTCGAAGAGCGAGCGCGTCTCTAACTTCTTTGTCTTTCTGACGCCACGTGAAACCACCAGGTGGCAATATAATCCCACTACATGAGTTTTAATATGAAATCATTTGATGGCTTCTGGTACACAACTAGAAAGGAATATAATTATAATTAAATGAGAATAAGACTGAAATACGATCATAATATAATTATAACGGCTTTGGAATGGAAGGGAAATAGAACCTCATTACTTGAATTTTATTGCGAAAGCATTTGACTCATGGGCACGAAAACCCGATGTTGCTCAGAAAATGCCGATGTTCCAAATTCGCGATTGTTCGAAGCTGTGTGACGTCATAGAGAGCGGGAAAATACGAAATGATAACCAATAATAGAGTTTTTCATCAGCACATCGAGATAAATTATTGGGACCAACTGTACTGCGCAAACCACTGCCACTTAGTTTGAAACACTAAATCTAAAATTAATCTACAGAAACGTTTCTAAAGAAAGCAGTACGGCTTATTTATTTACCTTATATGAGATGATTCGCGTAAATGTTCTTTTTGAGTACTATGTATTCTAGGTCATAAAGTCTCCTCTACTACTAATTTATATATTTTTGTGCTGAATGTCGCAATTCTAAAGCCTAACAAAAAGTATATCGAAACCCGACCCACTGATTAGGTAACCTCCTCGCACCCGAACAAATTATTTTAAACCAACACTTCATTTCTTGATACTTCGTATTCTAAATTGATAAGAATTTAACCAGCGTAGCCTCTATAATGTGCCGTGCCACAACTTCAAACGGTATTTTCGCAATGCAGAAAGTTGGGCGAGTTGGTAATACATGTTGAACTTAGCGAAGCGCAATAAAAAGACAAGGACAAGAAGAAGAAGCACGCAGGACAAACGCTTGACATCAACTAGTTCTTTACTCGGAAAAAAAAACACATATATACAGATACATAGAGGGCGGAAACAAATTAGAAACCAAGCAATGAATCGGCTTTATCACATGTGTGTTAAGCGCGAACAGGCATCAAGGTAAGCAATTTCCTTGCGTGATAAGGTCAGGGAAGGAGTGCTGATACAATTTTCAGCTTTCTTTACAATGCGATATGCCTCTATAATTTCTCTGTCAAGCCTATTTTTTCTTTTACCGCATGTGCGTGTGGCATTGAACTGCGGCTCATTTGCTTTACATTTTTTACATGACTTGCAGTGTTCTGCTAGGTGCCCATCCGTTGCTACAGCTTGCACAGCACGACGGTGTTCCCTCAACCTATCGTACAGGCACCTGCCTGTCTGGCCAATGTATGACTTCTTGCACGGGAGCGGAATCTCGTAGACCACCCCTGTGACGCATGTTGTGAAACGGGTGGCATGCTTTGTTGTGCACCCAGGATGGTCATTCACCTCGTTGACAGCTCGACACATTTGTGAGAGCTTATTGGGCGCTGAAAACACGACGGATACCTTGCACTTCTCGGCCACTTTTTTAAGCCGGTGCGACACGTTGTGTATGTAGGGGATCGCCGACGGACGCCTAGTCTGGGGAGACTTTTCTTTTCGCTTCCCAGAGTTTAGCTCCTTTAGGCCTTCCACCACAGAAGCGATGATATCTTGTGGGAAACCAGCCCTTTTCAGGCGCTGTGACTGCATCTGCACACTGGCCGAGACTTTATGCTGACACGATTTGTTGAAGGCCTCGCGTATGCAATTTAGGGCAATCCCCCTCTTTACTACCTTTGAGTGGGCCGAATCATATTTCAAAATGCCTTTTTTGGTACGCGGCTGATACACCCAGCAGACTTTATCCTTACCTAGACTCAAACAAACGTCAAGGTACTGCAGACTGCCTTTGATAGGATCCTCACACGTAAACTGCAGACGGTGGGAACAATTTTCGAACACCTTGACCACATTTTTTATAGCATTGCCACTTTGGCCACCTTCTGCCGATTTCATAACCACAAGATAATAATCCACATACCTCCACAAACTCTCCCTCGACCACCACGTCTAAAGAATGCCGCAAACGCTACACGGCGAAGTAAATTTTGGTAAGGATGGGCGAAGAGTACTTTTTCGAAACTAGATCGAGTACCAATAGGCTTGCTTTTCTATCGACTCGAATACGAATAGTGTTGTTAAAACCGAATCGAGTACGAAATCGAAAAGGGAAAGGAGCGAATCCAATACGAATCTAACATTTATGTGACCATTTGCTACTTGTGCGGATATGTGTACAAAATGTATGTACATTCGTAAGAAGCTGTAAGGATAGAAGCAGCACTCAAGTCTTGGAGTTAGTGTTGCTCTGCGGTGTATTAGCGGGCCCTGTGTTTGAAACAGACTTTGAAGGAAATTACACCATGCCCTATTCGAACGTCGCACCAGTTATTTGAAAACTATTAGAAATTCGAATCGTTCCGAATAATTTCGAATATACCTTATTTCATTCGTTCAGCGGAACGAATAAAAATTATTTCACTGAAACAAATGGTTTGTGTGTGTGTATGAGCATGTAGTGACTTCGTCTATCATGCAGTGTAACCCAGACAATGATTGGTGATTGTTATAATCGGTAATGCAATCGGTAAATGTGATTGTAATCGATGACCGTGATCGGTGATGTGATTGTGAGGCGATTGTGAAATCAAGAAGCTAAGGAAGAAGGGACCTATTTTTAAGACGCGGCAACAGGCAATCCAAAATATATCAAAAAGATCAATTTTGCTGATTGTATATTTTAGAAACTGAGCATTCCTTTTGTGGGAACCGTCAGGGTGACATTAGACACCCTACAGCATACCGTGTACTGTTTTACCGTCACCAATTTACCCGGATCCCGCCCACTGCCAGTGAGCGCGCGCTGATTGGCCCCGATGTGGCAAGCGTGCGTGCAGCTGCCGGATAGCTAGCGCCATCTGTCGCCCTCGAGGTGATCTGCGCATGCGCACTGATGGTGGGCGGGGTCCCGGCACTCCGCTAACGGTATCATGGTGCGCAGAATTCTAAAGATGTCTATTCTTTCGCAGAAGCACCGTACCTGGCCAACATGAGGCTTTCGTGGTACCGGTTGCTGAGCGCTGCCCTCAGTGCCTTGCGCGAGTTCAGCCAAGCGGCAAAGAAGGACTCGCTGTCCAGGGGGAAATCGCTGTACAGAAGGTCGAAAACCTGCGGAGAAGACGAACATGATACTCTTAGCAATCGGTAGCTGGGGCACCGGTAGCGACGCTAACATCTGAAAGCCGGATGTGGACGACTTTATTCCACATGTCGTTGTAATGGCTGCGACATAGTGGAACTCTGTTCTGGGGCTCCACATTAAAGTAATCTGGAATTGCACTGTAAGACAGCGTAAGGCAAAATACGCTAGTCGAGTTGGAGTCCGGCTTTTTTAACTGCGCTGCATTTCAGCGGCCCTAGTCGAGTTTAGTCTGGAAAGTGCCGGTGCTTAGTGGTGTGCACATATGCCATTTCGGCCATTATCAGCATCCTCTTCTGCTGCGTGAAAACAAATGGAGAGCTGCCCATACCAATGCTCTCGTGTTATCTCTGGCGCTATGCACTCTTACCCGACACCTGTGAATTCACTAGCTTTACCGCTCCATCTTGTCAGTGCACGTTAAATATCCCATGGTGGTCGTAAGCATTCCGGAGCCTTCCACTACGGCATCTCTTTTTCCCTATTCTCTTTCACTCCTTCCTTTATCTTTTCTCTTGCGGCGCGGTTGAGGTGTCCACCGACCCTGGGGTGTGCCCGAATTCCTGTTGAAATAAAGTTTTTCTCTCTCTCCACCGAGATATCAAACAGTCACTGGCGCTTTCATCCCTTCTCTTGCGGCGCGATTAAAGTGTCCACCGAGATGCGAGACAGTCACTGTGACATTTCCGTTCCTCAAAGAACCACAGAGTTGCCAAACGTGCCAATGGGCAAATACATAGGAAGGAATCTCTCATCGGGGTCGGGTGAAGTGGAGTACGATGCAGATATGGTCTGGGATTGTATGGGATATGGGATGATGGTTTGGTTTGGTTTATGGGGTTTAATGTCCCAAAGCGACTCAGGCCATGAGAGACGCCGTAGTGAAGGGCTCCGGAAATTTCGACCACCTGGGGTTCTTTAACGTGCACTGACATCGTACAGTACACGGGCCTCTAGAATTTCTCCTCCAAAGAAATTCTAGCCGCCGCGGCCGGGATCGAACCCGCGTCTTTTGGGTCAGCAGCCGAGCACCATAACCACTGAGCCACCGCGGCGGCTAGGAGAGACGGTAATACAGCGCACAGGACAATATACTAAAAAGAATAGGACAAACATGGACGAACGATCGTCCTGTCCTTTCTCCTTAGTGTCCGTCTTGTTGTGCGCTGTATTACTTGAGGAAGGACGCTTAAATTACGTTTATGCATAAATTGTGGCGCCCGCATCTTTGAGAACTGGGCTTCAATTACGGCCGCTCAATCGCCAGCGAAAAAGCTTCTTGCGTTGCTCTGCAGTCGACATTACCTTCGAGCTTCGTTCTACCGCCTACTGCGTTTGTGACGTCAAATTATTCCGCGCGTCGTCGTATAACCCTGACGCACTCTAAGAACGCGTATTCATCCACGAACCCGTCGCGGTAACTCAGTGGTTCGGACGACTGGCTGCTGGCCGGACAGCCCGGGTTCAAACCCGGCCACGGCGGCCGCGATTCGCTGGAGGCGGAACACAAAAGGCGCCCGTGTGCTGTGCGATGTCAGCGCACGTTAAAGATCCCAGACTGTCGAAATTATTCTGGAGCCCTCCACTACGGCACCTCTCTTTCTCTCTTTATCTTTCACTCCCACCTTCTTCCCTTACGGCGCGGTTGAGGTGTCCATCAAGAAGCGAAACAGATGACGCTGCGCCTTTCATTTCCTGATAACCAATCATCACTGCCTATTAAAAACGGTACCTCGAGATGCAGGAAGGGCTCATCCGGCCAGAGGCGCAAGCGACTGTGTGCTGTCAACTTGGTGATCGCCTCTGCCTTGGCGCCGTTGGAGATGACCCTCGAAGCGTGCAGCAGGCCAGTCATCGTCTGTACCGTTTGGTTGAGCACGGCCTCTACCCGCTCCCGCTCCTCGACCGGAAACGCGTCGTGGAAGAGCGGCGCCGACTGCGTCAGTTGAGACGGTAACGAGCTGTGTCCTAGCTGCACCCCACATTCCCTTCCGAAAGCGTCAGAAAGAGCAGTGCAGCGCAGAAGTGCTATACGTGATGCATGATAAATTGATTTTAACGAGAAAGCCTTAAGGCACCCGTTCAGCGGAAAATCCGGCGCCGGCGTTGTGACGAGAAAATCCGGATTCATTGTGAGGGTCGTGACGTCACAACGACATGGTCTCGCGCGGTAAATTCAAACGTCTCACAACAATCACACAGTCAAACAATGAGGACGTCACTACTCAATTCCTCATTGGTCTACATGGTCGTTACGTCATTACCCAACCATTACGTTGTTGCTCTGAAGAAAGAAAAGCAATTGCGCTGAAAAGAAAAATGGTGGACCCAAGACTCCAACCGCTGTCCCTTGGGTTGTGAGCCAAGCAGGTTACGCCTCGACCACTGAGGAACGTTTGTTAGGATTGGTGAAAGGGAGGCCTTGTGTCTTGTGGCAAAAAAAGAAACAAAAATGTTAAAAAAGTTAAGATAAAGTGAATTAAAGAGCAATGTTCGTGTCTGTGAAGTAATACGCAAAGAGGACCTCAGGCCGCTGAAGGAATGGTAACGCTATTGCATCATACCCTTAACGCGGAGCTTAGGCGTCCCCCGAATTTTCACAGCACCAGTCGGTATAGTCAGCAGCTGACGATTAGTGCTGGAAAATGTCACTTGACACCTGAAGTACGCAAGGAGAGATGCTGCCGTGTAGATATCTACACAGAAGCAAACGCAGATAGTCGGGCGAGTTGGTGGTTCATAACACTTGGTTCATGTTGCCAGCGCAAAAAAAAAAAGAAAACCGCGGACAGACGGCGAGTAGACACCGTGGTTGGTGTCGTTCGTAGTGTCTACTTTCTCTTTGTCCGCGTGTTTTGCACTGGAAACATCCCTTAATGTTGTGGGTGATATCCATCAGCGCTCCACAATTCCTACGCTAAAACAGTGAGGAAATGTCATCTAGATGACGTGCCCGGTGTTCTTATTCACTGCTTGGCCAAAGAAAGTATCAGTAAGGTTGGGTTACAGCAGATAGGTACGAGAGATAAATGGGAACATCTCAGATATCTCATATTTACTTGTGGCAATCTCCTGCTCATAATTCAGAGGATGAAATAGAGCAGAAGATGGCGTGGCGTGTACCAAAACAAAGAAACAACAATGGTACGCCCAAAAGTTAATACGAAACTAAGCTCACTGACCAGGCCAAGGAACAACAGTTTTAGCTATAGAGTAGGGTGCTGTTAGTTGTCAGGTAGTTTATCTAGAGCCAGCGTTCGTGCCAGAAAGGGTAGAAGGATTTGGAGGGAATTTGATAATCTACTAGAAGATACGGAGAGCAGTTTACGCATATTCCTTAAGCGGAGACACTGCCGCCGCGGTGGCTCAGTGGCTATGGCTTGCTCCTCGAGAGAAAAGAAATTAAAAATAAAGAAAACAGGATCAAAGTTTTCCAGTTATTTTGTTGAAGAAAAGCAAAAACTTGGATGCCTTCTTAACCACATGCTTAAAGATGACAATGAGACAGCATTTAGGCTAGTGCCTACTGTTCTCGCGATTTTCCAGCCAAAACTACGGTTTGAACCCGTTGCAATGCTTTTAAATGGTATGCATCTGCCATCACTTTGTGGAACGTTCTGGTATCTTCCATTGGATTATCAAATGGGATTAAACTAAACGGACCTAGAAAATCCACCGGCAAGAATCCAGCACCTGGCAGCAGCGGGCCTCTCGCAAAACAGTTCATCCTCATAGACCGCTTAAACGTAGGGTCCCCGTAATCACTCACCCCTCGACTTCATCAGATCGGCCAATCCTATTTTTATTCATTTAACCATTCTTTTCCTTCAACCACCATTATTACATTCACCAGTTATACCCTGAGGCCATAAATATTGTTCACAAAATAATTAATTTAACCGCCACCTGCCACGATTGGCAGTTTCTCACAATCAGGTGGGCAGGTTGTGATGACGTCGCAAGGTTGTGATGACGCTTCTTGAAGCAGCGCAGAAGACACGGACACAGAGAAGGGACACATACAGCGCTGTCTGTCTCTCTTCTGTCTGCGTCCGTGTCTTTTGGGCTGTTTTAAGAAGCCGGATTTTCGGCAGAACAGGAGCATTAATGCTGTTGCATTAAAATGTTCATTTTTGGTCTCTAATTTTTCCATTGCCTGTTACCATTGCGTACCTGGGCGATGCCGTAAGACTCGTGCACGGTTAAGAAGCACAAGACGCGAGCAGTGAGGTCGTGGGCAGCCAGCGCGTCAGTCTTGGTTCCCGCGACGAAAACGTCCAGGTCGGGATTAAGGGTCCACGCATAAGTGTAGGCCAGCGTCCAACCGACGACGTCCAGGAGCCTGGCGGGCGGTAAGGCGCTCAAAACGCCCGCCAGTTTTACCAGCCTCTGTTCGTGGACCACCAGCATCATAGCGTCCGGGGTCTGGAACGGGCCACCGGCGCCGATGTGCTTGTTGAGAAGCGCCGCCCACTCGTCGCTGCTTATGTTGCCCAGGGCGCCTCTGCTGTTCTGGAAGACAGTGGACGCAGGCAGCAGAGAATCGTGCTCGTCTGGGACTTCGCCCGACAACACGGCAACCCTGACGGTCATCTCATCTGACCGCAGCTGATGGACGGCTGTGTTTGCAAACTTGACAGCACCTGCAAAAGATGAAAAACCAAAAAAAATGTAGCAGGCTATCAATGCGAAGAATTGGGAAGAGTAGCTTGTTGCACCACTTGGCGCGTGGTACTGGGGTTCCCTAGTGCTACCAAAGCGATTTAAGCGGAAAATACATACTTCCCACAAAAACTGAGATGCTGGTATACAATTCAATATTCAACTCACATTTAAATTATTGCCAATTGGTGTGGGGCACTACAACATTCACTAACCTTGAACGTATTCATTTAATGCAAAAAAGATATCTCCGAAATACATATAATTTACCGTTCCGACATCCAAGTGCTGCTTTCTTTTGTCATTCCAGAGTTATTAAAGCACATAATCTTTATAAATATCGCCTCAGTGTTACTTTTAAAACAGAAATCAGGAAAAATGTAACAAATCTTAAAAATTTAGCAGATCTAAGGAAAAAAGAATCAGTCTATCCAACAAGACGTGGAGAAGAATGGACAGTGCCAACACCTCGACTAAATCTTGGTAGGGAATTCCTTCAGTACACACTTCCATCTCTTCTAAATAGGTATATCCACATTAACCTCGATTTGTTTTCTTTTTCACGTCGTGAACTACGTAATTTGTTTTTGAATAACATGGTTTAAGTTTCATTATGTATACATATTGCTGTTTCGTGTATTCTCGGGTGCCTCCTTGATGTGCTTGTTTTTTTTTTTAAATTGTATAAACTCTTGTGTTGCCTCCCTGTCAATAATCAGGATTGTAGACTCGTCAAGCTGCCCAAGGGCAGCTTTTTTCTACGATTCCTCCATCTGTAGTGTTAGATGGGAAATAAATTTTGAAACTTTGAGTATGCGTTACCCTTAGAGCCTTGGTGTTCCAGCTGACGGGGGCCGGCGGCGTGATACAGTCCACCAATCATAGCGTGCCATGCCGCACTCCCTTGCCACTCTTCCCACCCCACGACTCTGCTCGGTGACCGCGGTCGGTTTCCCTCTCTTCTTCCCGCCTCCTCTCGCCGTTGACTCAACTTCACCTCATCTCCCCCGACGCTTCACACATCGGACGCCAACGCCAGACACTTTTTCCTCTAATCGAGGTTCAAGTGCTAACGCATTGAAACACAAAATTTTAACAGTCTGCGCTACTAAAAAGTGACCAGAGGTATGCTGATCTTCGGGGGCGGATTCAAAGAAAAAAGACGCAGGGGAGGGACGACAAATTGGGTGACAGGCCGTGTGACCACATCCCTGAGTGAGAATTTTCGGCGCGGGAACATATCTGGCCCCCCTTTTTTTTTTCAACGAAGAAATTTCCAGGAACTAATGTGGAAACGGCATGTCCTCCACCTGTCTGCCCGTAATTTCACTCCTGGCTTCGAATAATGATTGCTTTGTTCTCGCATAATTTCGGATCAGTCACACTACCTTGAATGTGTCATGGTCAAGTATGAAGAGCGCTGGTTCCCTAAAGGTATATGATTAGCACAACTCGGATTAAGTGCTGCTTTTATGTCCCCAGCGGCGGTACCCGATGCTTTAATCGCTTTCAAATGAACTCTAACGTGTCATTCATATCAAAGAAAACGTGAATCGGGTCTTTGCGCAGACGACAGAAGTAATAACATTTCAAAGCCGTTTGAGGTAGACCACCGTGATTATCTAGAGCAACTTATATCGTCATTAGCCGGGTGTTAAGTGCTCTGGAGGACTAAGGCGTGTTCCATCATTGTGCAATTAGCCTTATCCGTCGCCGCGCGCAGGTTAAGCTATTTAAAAAAAAATTTTGTAGTCTAATTCTTAAACTGGCCCTCTGCCACTCCCTTATATCCGAACCGCAGTTCCGGATTTCGATGCATGGATCGCATCGGGAGTTTCGCTACTTGTTTGATCAAAGAGGTCTCTCGCGCCCTGAGTTAATTTGAGGTCACAGTTTCTCAACATGGGCACGCTCGTATGGGAGGGCCTGCCTTTCACATAAACGACGCCTCTCACATTCCTCATACTTCGTACCTCCTGCGATGAAGGACGCCACAAACCACACCGCCTCGGCATAGCCTTCAGCGTCCAGTTCCGAGAGCTGCTCCATGCGGTAAAGCGCCAGATGCGATGGCTCGTCGATTGCGACTACAGGTTTGCCGTCCGGGCCGTAGACCGCTAAGCGTACGTCGAACCAGAGCGCGACTCGCCAGTTGATGGCCAGGTCCAGCAGGATGTCCAGCACGTTCAATAGCTACGACAATAAAGACAGGACGGAAGGTGACGGTACTTGTTCGTGCATGATCGTGTCCGATGGCGCGCACGTTTCAAAAGCACCCATGTCTTGGCGCCGCTTAGCAGGCCGTTGAGCAAGAGCACGTTTTGTTCAACGTCAGCATCACTAACACATCTTTGACCTGAAGCGCGTGAAGCTATGCCGGTCACGCAGTAGTAGAACAACTTTATTCATCGAAAAGTGTGAGGAAGAGAATCATGGGATATTTGGATTAAAGTTCAAGGTGAACTCCCTTCCAGACTCGATGTCAGGTGGTTACACAGTACACAGCCTTGACGCGGCCTCTTCGGCCCTGCCCTTCGCATGAATTTGTACCTCCGGGACAGAGCCTGACACGCAATGGTACAGTCGTTGCCAAAAGTAACCAGGCTGCTTAGTTTGCTTCTCATTCGTATAGTACATCCCTTAAGGTTTCCCTAAAGATAAAAAAGTTCTTTTGAAGTTGAAGACAGGGGTTCTCCTTACCGTACAGAGATTTAGAGCTTGAGGGCTGGCGTAATAGCTTCAATATACGCCTGAGAAGCAAACCGTGGAGCCTGGTTACTTCTGGAAAATACTGTACTTCACACATAGTGTCTTAGAAGCTAAGTAGAAAAGGTCCCGGGATCATGCGGAGCCTACAACTTGAGACACCTAGCAGTGTTGAATGGGCAAGTATACCCATGTCAGCGGTCATTGTCAGTACTTATAAAAGACGCTCATAGCACTGAAATATTGTCTGAAATTCATCAATCAACGCCGAGAAAGCTTGCACCGCTCCACAGACTACAAAGTGGTCGCGGCCCTTGCGCGGTTGGTGCACTGGATACTTACACGTAGTGATTTATCGCTCGTTTTGCTGCCATGAGAGGACGGCGAAAAGCTTTCGCAGGAAGCTCTTCTCACTTTCTTCGAATAAAAAAAAAACCTATCTGGTAAGATCATGCATGCCATGCTGGGACCATGGTTTATGATGGGACTGATATTTGCTGCGGGACATAATTTACTTCAAAACTGGGCGAACATATAGGAACGAATAAAGGTGAAAGAAAAGTTACGAACACTTATCAAAGTTTTTTAGCTGGAGGACCCGTGCTATAATCCTCCGCCTCAGTAAGACTGGCGCATTCCTCGAACGTTCATTTATGAGACCAACACTCGGCACGCACCGCTGGTGGTTCTGCGGGCGATGCCGGCCAGGGCAGTCCACGCTCCCTCATGAAGTTCACCAAAGGCCCGGCGGACTGGTTCGCACGCTTAGCTTCGCACGCATCTAGCGCCCTGAGCGCCTTGAAGGCGGCCCTCGACGTGTGCTTCGAGGACAGCACGGAGGCCGGGTCGCCCAATGCCAGCATCAGTTCGCGCCCCTGTCGGCGGGCGGCCCTCATGGTTTGAGGACCTTCCGCAGCGGCCGAGGCATCGGGGTGATCACCACCGCACACGTACCAGTGGAAGTCTGCGTCGCGTATTGCTGTCGTAAGCCATGGACGTGCCCTTATAAAATGGTCTATGGACAGTCTATAGACATCTTGTAGACTCTATAGCCTTCTTATAGATATTTTTTGTCTATACATACTCTATACTATAGACTGTATATAGACAAAACTCTACTAAAAGTGTGTGACCATAAATCTCTAGATTGTCTATAGACCGTCTATAGCATTTGTATTGCCTGTAGACTGTTTTCTAGGACACTCTATAGACGTCTATAGAGAGTCCATAGATTTTAAAGACAGAAGTCTGTGAATAGTCTATACACTATATAAAAAAAATTGGCAGTGGCTTAGCTCTGCTATGCGAGGATATACGTAGCGTGAGGTATTATCTTGGTTAAGCTTGTTGTTATTAGCTTGGTTTCCCCCCCTGTTAAACTTTGAAAATCCGGTACGTGTAACTATGTATAAATTAAGAACGAGACAATGCGCAGTATTAATTGTCATTGGCAGTGAAATTGGCAGGTTGGTATCATTTTTCCTACGCTCAGCGGCTAACTGCCGCGCGACAACCTCGGGATCCGATTAACTGAGTTTTTCAAATCTCCTGCGCCGCTCACGAGCAGCCCGACTCTCTTTTTCCTCCATGGAATACGGCGAAGTAGCTGTGTATCCCTTCACATTCACAGACGCGGCGCAATCTCCACGCGCATGCGCAGTAGCACGCTGTGGGGGGTGGACCGGTCACCCACACCCCGATAATGATGATTTAATTTAATTTCAATGGTGCAATGATAGGTTATTCGACGATCCCCGTGGCTAATCTGATTGGTCTTCAAGAGTGTGGTCTATCGTTCTCTTTCCTTGCAAGTCCTCCCCAAAGGATCAGAGCACTGGGCCTGGCGAGAGCTCACAACCCATTGAATAGCTAGTGGGTACGCGGCAACACCCTGTCCTGAACCTGTAGTCAAAGCGACACATCCTTGTTCTAGTTTTTCACGTTCAGGTGCGCTGAACGTGAGAAAACCGAAATGCACCGAGTGCCAGTTGCCATCGCCCCAGTAGGTCCTTGCCTACTTGGTCGGGTGTCTTTGAGTGTCTAAATAGTAAGCTGTAGACTGCCCAGGTAGAGCGCCTATGAAAGTGCCGAACAATGCCAAAAGCAAAAATGACGGAAGACAAGTCGTCCCCGAAACCAAAGAGCATAGGGCATGTCTTTTTTTTATTTTGTAGGTTTTATCGATGGGAGATTAATAAAAGCAGAAAAAAACACAAGCCGCTGGTGGAGTCCTTACCCACGACCTCCGAATTTCGCGTCCGGTGCTCTACCAAATTCACGGTGAAATACGGAGGTCGTGGGTTCGAATCCCATCGGCGGCGTGCTTTTTTTCTTCTACTTTTATTAATCTCCCATTGATAAAAAAACTGCAAAACATCCCTATGCTCCTTGGTTTCAGTGACTGTTGGATGCCGTAATTTACATCATAAAGAACACATCTTTCCATTCCCTTCTCTGCTCAATGCCAAAAGCAGTGCACTATGGAAGGTTGTTGGTTAAGTGGACAGATTTGTGAAGGAATATAAACAATCTTGAACGAATGTTTGCTAAAGATGAAATAAATTTGTTTTGAAAAGTTCAGATATATTGGAAATTGAAAATTGTTTTTTGAGGCAAGGAAATAACGCAGGAACAGCCTCACATATCTCCGTGAACACTCGAACCGCGCCGTAAGAGAAAGGATAAAGGTAGGAGTGAAAAAAGAAAGTAAGAAAGAGGTGCCATAGTTGAAGTCTCCGGACTAATTGCGACCGCGTATGTTTAACGTGTACTGACATCGCACAGCACACGGGCTGCCTTTTGCGTTTCGCCTCCATCAAAACGCGGCCGCCGCGGTCGGGTTCGAACCCGGGTACCCCGGCTCAAATATATCAAATCTGGGTTCGCGAGATGGCCATTTCGTCGCAAGTAAATTCCAGCCGGGCAGGTAATTCTGTCGGAATGTTTGTTTTGAACGGATAAATTCTGGTGTAGATGCGAAGACCGCGGTTGTCATGGTGGCATATATTATGGTATATACTGTATGGTGGCCTTAATGGCTCATACTGTTGGCCAAAATTCTGTCACACTATAGCTGTCAGTCAAACGGATGTCGGGTGTCCACCGAGATATGTGAGACAGTTACTGCGTCATTCCTTAAATGCAATTTTCATTTTCTTCGTTGCTGCCCCTCTAATTCTTCTTTCACTCCCACTTCCTCCCTTCCTGTACGGTGCGGTTCAGGTGTCCACCGAGATGACAGAGAATTACTGCGACATTTCTTGTGGCCAACATGCCACTCTATCCCACATACTCTGGGCTTGCCCTCGGGACCCCCCTCCTCAAGATTTGCAGCTCTCGAATCCAGACCAGTGAAAGGGCGCGCACTGCTCAATTCCGACTCGGACACACAGATTCCGGGTTGTGACAAGAGCCCTAGAAGTCGCCGAACGCCACGGGCTCATGGCCACTTGATGGGGCTCTAGCCCCGAACCATCTGCTACTTTTGTCGGCGGTAATAAAGTTTACCCTCCTCCTCCTCAAAAATGTGTTGCGTTCAAAGGTGTTTCCAAAGGGCAAGGCATCGCGCCGAACGGGCGCTGGCGTTCCGTGGAGACCCTGGCAGCGCTACAACATGCTGTCGCGTTCCACTCCTAAAGGCGAAGCTCAAGCGTCATTGATTAGTTATTAGTCATTAATTAGCCGTTAGATATTAATTAGTGGTGACGTCACCAGTGCCACAGAAGCAGTCAGAGTGGTGCGGAAAACGCTTTCGCCTCTACGCACTTTAGAAAATCAAAGTACCTCTTGAATTTTTCTCACTAACCCTTGCAAGGGTCCGCGGCGGTGTTGAGCCGCGCCAAGAGTTGACGCCCGTGAACCACGCAATCGTGGGTGTCGCACACTGCGCGCTCCGTCACCATGGAGGTGCGGATGCCGGCCACTGCAAACACGAGGACGGCCACGACGGCCGCGATGACCAGCGAGGCCAGCAGCACACCGCCCAGCTTTGCGCAAGGAAGGCTCGACTTCTCCAGACTCAGCGCCGTCAAAGTCGGCGACACCTGACGCCGCCGAGGAGCCGTGCGCCCCATCTCGTCCTGCATGTTTGAGAACAGCGTTAGAGGATATCTTTATACTCTCACTGTTCCCGAAAACAAAAATGCTAAGGCAGCGTATGAGTATCGAGCGTTAGTAATATGGAATGGATATTGCGTCGTTAGTCACCTTCACTATATGCGGTACAAATTTTTCGCAAGAGATATCCTGAACGCCTGACTCTGCGTTGCCATTAGGTTTACTCTTTCTTTCGGAAGAAGGTGAAAGCTTCCGTACAAACTGGAGGTAGGCAGCGGTCGCTTCTAATTCATTGAAGCTACAGAACAGACCAATGCACTATTTACAAACACCTGGAGCGCTCGCGGACGACGAAGTTCACCCACAGGGTCGCTTAAACTCACTCACACAGGCCCGGGCTCACTCCAAATCATGAATTCAAACTTGTTTAGGGTCATAACTCATTTGGACTCACTCCGACTCACCACTCATCAGCGGTCAGCCACTTGCTGCGACTCACGACCCAGTTCGACCCACAATCAACTTTGGCTGACTCGCTAATCCCGACTCACGAAACATCTGAACTCACGTACTCATTTCGAGTCACGACTCATGTGGGCTCACTCACTCGTTTCGACTCAAGACACACATGGGCTCACTGTAGCTACCAAGTGGCACGCCCCCGAGCCGACCGAACGCGCGACAAAGGACCCCGCCCCTTGAGCAGCAACATGGTGAGACTCGGAACAAAGCTTACGGAACATCCCCACGCTGCTCATTACCGGATCCGCATCCACGTAAACTAGCAAAGGGGAAGGGACAAAACGTCGCCTTCCCCGTTTCCACGGACTCTTTTCGGTGGCCCGCAGACGTCGACAAGCTGCCTCGCCCTAAAGCGTCCTTGGTGGCAGCAGTAAATTATCAGGAGGCAAAAAAAATATCTAAGTGCCCACCACTGTCGCGAAAACACACATGATAATCTGAGCCTGAGCCCGGACTCACTCTTGATCAGATCATGATCTCAGTGTGAGTTCGGACTCACGACTCAGATCATGATCTCAATATGAGGCCGGACTCAACAGCAATCACACCGTGATCCGAATATGATCCTGAGTAAGTGGACTCATCAGTTTGTACGCCGACCTATGATCTTCAGCCTCGGGTACTCGACGGGCGCGGACACCCCGGCGCGACACTCAGCTCTCCGCCAGCGGGGCGAGGCCTCGCGGGAACGTTTCTTGCGAACCCGTCCCGTCCGACCTCAGAGCTTCTTCCCTCTCCGGGAGTGGGGAACATTAGCTCGCAATCTTGCTGGTTGGTAGCACGACCTCGATTCGTTAAGTTAATTTTGGCTAGCCGAGATTATCGTTACTGCAACAATAAATGCCTTTTTGTGCCTACCACTGTCCTTGTTCCTTTGTTACTCAGAGCATGACTCGCCGGCCGTGGTAGGCATTCGCTTTGGTAATGATCACCGGTTCGGGTCACACGTTTGGTCGGTCAGTCGAGATTGAGCGGGGAAAACTACTTAATAATCCCCATGTTACAACGCCACATCTTGCGAAATCAGAAAACCGGTTTGTAAAGTTTCGTTTACGTGTATCCACATGGAGCGGACGGTAACCGTAGTTTTTACCCCCAGTTTGCTCAGCCGGCGACAGCAACGCCGCCACATCTTGCCTACGCCAGAGATCGGTGTGTTTGTCTATACGGTGCCTCACTATATACCGAGTGTCCCAGCTAAATGTAACCAAATTTTTAAAAAGGCGAAGTGTCCTAGTCCAGTGAAACCAACTCAGGGTTGTTCATAGTCGCGTGGCCTAGTCTTGAGTATATTTTTTCGCTCTTCAAAGTCAATTAATTAGTTAAGTTTAATTAACTGACTTTTTAATTATTGACTTCAGGAAGAAAGTGTAAATGCAAAAGTTTGAGATCACCTCGAAAAACCGCGACTAGTGCTGTTTCCGTCAAGTTATGATTTACGTAGCTTCATTTATTGGCCTTAAAAGAAAGTTGTCACGTGACCAGCTGCTCGCTCACTTCTCTGCCCCAATGTGCACCCAAAGTCTCATCGAGGAGAGGACTTAAAAAAAAAACGGATTTTAATCTGTAAGGCGCGTCTTGGGACGTTGAAGGGGTACAGTTGTCATGTGGAAGCTCTTTCTTATTGTGCGGGTTATGGTTAAAGGCCGGTAAAACAACTACTTTACGTAAATATTACTTTGCTGCAAATCTCTCAGTCAGCTGTTTTTCGAAGCGATCTACAACTTTTCCATTGACACTTTGTTCCTCAAGCCAATAATTAAAAAGTTAGTTAATTAAGCTTAACTAACTAGTCAACCTTGAAGAAGGAAAAAAATACCTGCAGACTAGGTCACGCGACTCTAAACAAACCTCATTTGGTTTAACACGGCTAGGACACCCCATGTTTTTTAAAAGCTTGGTTACATTTAGCAGGTATATTTAGTAAGCACCACATTCAGCAAACTGCGAGGCAGTCTGCATCGGGGCCGAACTCACAGATTCCTGGAAGTCGTAATGGCTCAGTGACGCCGCGGAGGACTGCTCCATCAGTGCCATGCGCACCGCCAGTGCCTTTCGCTTGGTTCGGGGTCCATTGGCCGTCGCTGCCTCCTCCAAGTCATCCGGCGACTGCACGCAACGGGTTTCGTGCAGAGAAGGGTACGACAGGGCCGACTGTTTCGCCTGGTCTGAGCCTCCTGCATCAGGCGCGAGAAGCAGGCGAAGCACACGATCTTAAAGGCAGCATTTTTAAAAAGAATTGACATGAATTTCTAAACGTGAAATGCCTTTACTCCCCAGTGTTTCTGTGCACATATTACGAAGCGAAAATTCTCATAATGTGCTCGCACTTTCAGGATCGAAAGGAGTGAAAAGATCACTGTGGCCAAACGGGCGAGTTAGTGAAACATTTCTTAAGGGTATCAATCTAAAAAAAAATGCGGCGAATAGGTATGGCATAGAAGTGGTCGGTCTTTTGACCAAGAAATTGAAAAAAGTTCGTGCAATAATGAAAAAAAAGCTAGAAATCTGAATGAATCTCAAATGATTTGCGGGATCAAGAATGTTTCAAAACCGTGTTCTGAAGGGGTTGTTTTACATTTTCTAATTTAAAGTGTTAATAAAGTACGTATGATTTTCTGTCAATGATCACATTATTGTAAGCATATTTCGTGGTAGTTATTGGTGCTTGATGAATTGATATTTTGATGTTGTTTAATACAACCGTGTGCATTACATTTACTTGAATCAGTGATCTTCTTTTGTTGCGTTTTGAAACGAATCAAATACATGATTCTCGATGTGTATAAATATTCTCTTTATGTGTGCTGTTATGCCTTGTAACGGGCCTCGTCAAGCTGTTTACAAGCACCTTTCAGCCCAGGCAGCCGACCAGAAACTTCTGGGAAGTAAACTGAATTGAATTGAACAGATTCCATTTCATGACTGTGTGCTAGCGTCATACAAAGTTTTAACTTGTATGACTTTACTTGATCCCCTTTTAAAGAGTCTGCGCAAAAGTAATCGTACAACTGACGCCACCGCTGTATTTGCAGCCATCTAAAAACGGCGCACAGAAAAACACGCAAAACAAAGGGAGAACGGACAGGACAAGAGCGCTCCTGTCCGTTCTCCCTGTGGATCGTAACCAACTAGCCAAACTTTCTGCTTTACTAAACTCTATATTTGCAGCGCCGGCAAAAATAGTTGCTCGTCTCTTCGATAGAATGTCACTAGTTTCATTTCATTGATAGTTCCTTTAAAACTACATTAGTGCTATAAACTGGAGTTCTAACAAAATCTGTGCATCTTGGTTAATGTCACGTTAGCGCACGTCACCTAGGCGGCGCGGATGTCTTTATGTCCATAAATTTGCAGAGTATATATTATATACCGTTATACTATATACCGAGTTCCCGATGTCAGGGTTTTCAGACGCTGTCTACGAGGGAGGAAAGAAGACAATGTAGAAAAATTCAGTTGTGTTAAATAGGCCTCGTAGCGAACGAAATCAATACACTATCAAATCATGTCGTTTTGTAATGCTCATCCATTTGTAATAGACGCCGCTAAATATAGTTTCACGCGTAGTAGTTTCAAACGCATCTCTTCGTCTTTTCGGTATGTGTAACGCTGTATCGCATATGACAAAGTGCGTATTTCTTGTTCTACTTTTTATGCTGGTATGTTTATGGCTAGGAGAATAACTCTTTTTGTATTGCATTCTGTAGACAACTTTCTCTACAATTCAGTGTACAGTATTTCTGTTAATTCTATTTATTTGCCAGACCTGATCACTGATTTGTCGCTGTTGTGTAAAAATATGTTAAAATTTAGTGTTTCCCTTTTGTAGACTGCAATACGGCTCCTGCTGCTGTACCGACGCGAGGTCAAGACCCAGTCAGGAGGTGGAGCACCTACTTTTGTTTTGCCTCGTTGGCAATACCTGTATGTTGCCCGAAGGAGCAAAATAAAAAAAAAGGGGTTTAAATTGTTCTTCTACGGTTTGCAGCGCCACAGTCGGGTATACGTTTCTCGGGGCAAAGGTCATTTGATTTACGCAAAAAAATCTCCATAGATGTCAGTTCTAAAACTTAGATAAATGAGTTTCTTTACATTGTTGGGACACCCGAAAGATGCGGGTTCGATCCCGGCCGGGAATTCCGAATTTCGATGTAGGCGAAATTCTAGAGGCCCATGTACTGTGCGATGTCATTGCACGTTAAAGAACCCCAAGTGGTCGAAATTTCCGGAGAACTTCACTTCGGTGTCCCACATAGCCTGAGTCGCTTTGGGACGTTAAAACCTAATAAACCAAACCAAATCAAACTAAACTGTATGGCTCCACCCACCGTAACTCAGCCGTTGTCCTCCAGGCGGCGCCACTGCGTGGCTTCGGCTGGACCGGCGGTCTGCAGAGACGCTCGGCAACTGGTCCATGGAAGCTAACAGCTTTTGGGCAACAGTCTTCTGTGGCCGATCTCTACGGTCCGAGTGGTCTAGCTGCCCGGGCGGCATTCTGTTCCCGGAAGTAATTACGGAGTGATGTTCGGTAGCAGGGGCTGCCATTCGGTGGGAGGGGACGTCCTGGTCGCTGGAGGTCATCCACGTCTTGCACAAAAGTGGAAGACTGTTGCTTAATATAGGGCGCATCGCCAATGTGCGAGCCCTCGCAGGCCCAACCACTAATCAAAGAAAAGGAGTTTCGGTATACGCTGTTCGCATGACTGCAGGTTTGGAACCTATCGAACATGGTGCATAACATAACATGGTACATACAACATGGTGTTGTATGTACAGTCTTTGCCAAAAGTAACCAGGCTGCGTGGTTTGCTTCTCATTCGTACAGTAGAGCCCACACGGCTTCCCTTAAGATCAAATAGTTGTTTGAAGACGAGGGCAGGGGTTCTCTTACCATACAGAGATTTAGAGCTTGAGGGCTGGCATAATAGCTTTAATATGAGACTGAGAAGCAAACCGTGCAGCCTGGCTACTTTTGGCAAAGACTGTACGTGAACATGGTGTTCATACATGGTGCATACACTACCCCAGTTTTCTGAAATGTGTTTGTTGGTGAGGGAGAATCGCTTAGCTCCGGATAAGCTTCCAGCCCAGAGGGAGAGTTTTCAGGACACGCGAAATGGTCCTCGCACGGACAAATGCGGAATCACTGGTGAAGCCAGGGGAAGATCACCCTCTTAAAGTGATTTGGGCAATATAGCTTCTGCTCAGTCACCATCATACGTACATGTTTTGCTTACAATACGCCAACCACGCTGTGCACATGTGAACGCAACTGTCCCCTTTGTCTATATCCAAGGCTGTCGTGTTCTAAAAAGTGACATGGTCTATTCTTCTTCCTCGACGTGTGCACGGCCGTAAAGCAGCAGCAATTTTGTCAGCAGCGCTAGCGCCACGCATGCATGAGTACAACTTAAAAAACCCCAGGTGATCGAAATTTCCGGAGCCCTTCACTACGGCGTCCCTCATAGCCTCAGTCACTTTGGGACTTTAAACTCCCATAAACCATAAAGAACTGAAGCCATGCGCACCGCTAATTGCACTCTTCAGCAGCTGTAAGGAACACGTGGACTTGAGCACATGAACTACGCAATGCTTATAATGCATTGTAAAGACAACTGACTTTATGTCCAAACGGGGTCTTGCACTGACGCTCGCTAGAGTCCGAGTGAAGGATGCTAGTCGCACCATCCGGCACCTCCGATGTCTTCCGGCTTCTGAAAGCGGGTAGAGTGCCTTTAGAGTAATAATAATAATAATAATAATAATAATAATAATAATAATAATAATAATAATAATAATAATAATAATAATAATAATAATAATAATAATAATAATAATAATAATAATAATAATGTTTTATTTTGTCCAACTGTTTACAAAGCGTGCATTCCCGCACCGCTTAAGCACTGTTGTGCTTGTCTGCGGTGCCGGCAGCCTGCGAAATACACATGTTTTATCGGTACCTTTCTAGAACTAAATCACTGGCTTGACAATATTATCAAATCACAACGTAAAAACAAGCGCACATGTTACCGTCGTCGCTATCTGGACAGCGGAAATTTTTGATTAAAGCACAAGATCATTCACAGTTTTTGTACACAGGCGCGACATGTCACCATCGTTAGTCTGTGGACAGATTGAATTTTGTTAGTAACTAAAGAATTGGGCAAGCATACACAGATACTGCATCTTCTCTACGACACGGGGAAATTCCATAAAAAAGAAAGTAAAAAGGCCATTATATATAATTACACCTCTAGACACTTGAATAAAGAAAATGAAATAGTGAATGTGGAAATATACAACGTAACACATACACGGCATTTAATGTTAAGGTGCAAACCTTTTTATAGATTTTTAAGGAAAACACCCTTTAGTACTCGTATTACCTTTTTTATCGATGTATGGCTGATCTCGACATCGGATAGTTTATTGAATAATGCAGGCACATAGTAAGCTCTGCACCTTTTGCCATACTTCGTGTAAATTCTGAGGACGCTGAATTGTTCTATGTTTCTTAAGGTGAACTTGCTTTGAGGCTTCTCTGACTTAAACATATTGTCGTAATAGAACCTGGTATAGATAGTGTAGTTCCGGAATTCTTCAAATGGTAGTAGGTCTCCTGCCCTATACAGGTCTTTTTTCTTTTTACCCTCTAATAGCACACCATACAAGACATTTTGAACACATTTATAAATTATGCTGGTAATTTTCTTTTTTAGTGTTTCTGAGCAAAACCCGTACAGTGTAATGACATACCGTAACTGTGCTACGCCCAAGGACTGGTATACCATTCTTCTTATGTTGACAGTTGTGCAGCTTTTTATATGATACATCTGGGCTGCAACAGTTCGTAGCTTTTTACAAATAAAATTCACATGGTTACTCCACGACAAGGTAGGATCAAATTCAATGCCTAAGTACCGGACATTATTACTGTATTCAAGTGGGACACATAGACAGTTGTGGCATTTTTCAACGTGTAGAAATATTGGCTGTAGCACATCCAGTTTTTTGTGGGGATTATGAAAACACATGAGCTTTGTTTTTGAACTATTTGGAAAAATGTAATTATTCTTGTACCAGTTCATAAATTTATGAACATCTGATTGAAGAGCGAATGAGGCTTCTTTCAAACTGGAATGTGCCATTACCAGTGCGGTGTCGTCAGCAAATTGGTACAATTTGGAGTTTAAATTTAGGAATCCGAGATCGTTCACGTATAAGAGCAGAGTTGTTACTCGTACATCGTGGTACTGCGGCCATTTAATAACAAAACAGCACCATAACCGCAGCAAAATAAGAATGTCAGTATTTGTAACAATGGGGTTCATTGGGACAACTACCCACAACAAAACATGTCCGTACTGAGAGGAGGCCGAAGCAGTGATGATGTTTGTTTCTCGCCTCAAGTTCAAGCTCAATGCAAGTATTTTTCGTTTAAAGCACACGCTACCTTGGGCGTACAAGCTTGCTGACCCCATCATTTTCTGCCTGTCAAGCTTTCCTCGGAAAATTCAGGCCTATCTCCCCGCACCTCCAAACAAAATATCACTCAACAATTAAAAAAAATGGGTGACGTCATCACTTATGACTATTTAACGACAAGTATTTCAGTACCCCGCGGCTCGCAAGATAAACCACGTGTTAACCACGCTGACCACGGATCACAACTAGCACATATACGAGCGCACCCTATCCAGTACACATGATCCTGCTGGCCGAAGTCATACAGCAATATCTACGTTGGGCTTGGGATATTGCAGTTACAACCCACTGTGCAAATGGCGGCAGACATAGGAAGAAGGTGACGTGTTTGAATTTTTTGTCAGGAGTTGAAAGAGGTCCTAGTTATCAAGGATCGGAGGGGTAGATTAACTATACTATAGTGGGGTACAACTGAAGAACGAAGCGGCTTTTCCCCGCCAAAGGATCCCCTTCCAACCAATGGCGTCGGCCGATTCTTATGAGCCTGTTAGCGTGGCAATTCAAGGAGTGGCAGACGAAAGGAGATAGTCCCCTCCCTCCATCGTTCGCTTTAGCCCCTCCCTGTATTGATCTCTGCTCGCTGCATTGTCACGCTAGCAGGGTCATGAGAATCGGCCGACGCCACTGGCTGGAAGGGGGTTCCTTTTACGGGGAAAAGTCGCTTCGTTCTTGAATTGTATCCGACTGTAGGTGGACACCCGAAAGCGCCGTGAGAACAGTGAGAAGTTGGGGAATGGGAGAGAGGAAGACGTGCCTGTACAAGACACACACACACCTTTTCCTACCAGGGGCACACGGTTACGGTGGAGGCGCAAACTCAGCAGAACACAAGAGTATACCTGACACAGCTGCCTCTCTAGAAACTAAAAATGCCATGTTTGATAGTCATACGGCTAATGAAACCACGCTATATCCTGAGCTATGAAGGCTGAGTCATAATTGGTGTCGCTGGATGTATAGTGATAGCCGTCACCTTTCGCATACCGTGTACAGTGTAACCGTTACTGGTACCGGAGCACTGGGAGCCCACACGAAGCCAGTGCGCATGCGCAAATCATCTTGACGGCGCCAGATGGCGCCAGGTACTAGGCAGTTGCGCACGCGCATGCAGCATCCGGACCAATCAGCGCGTGCTCACTGGCGGTGTGCGAGATCCCGGTTCTCCGGTAACGGTAGCATGGAACACGGTATCCTAAACGTGTCTAGTGTCTGGAAAGAAGTGGTTACCTCATTAGGTAAGGTGGTCGTTCGCTTGCGGCGCTTTCTTCAGGCGTCGAATTCGGAACTGTTCCGGCGTAGCGAGACGTCGATGGGTCTAACATCCTATCCACAGGTGGTCGATGACCTGCGGGCGATGGACACCGGATTTTGCATGGGTCGTCGCCTTCCAAATGATGACGTCCATTCACTGTAGCGGAGTCACTTTGAACTGCAAGTGTCTGCTGAGTGCTGACAACAGAAACGTCTATCCTATCTTTACCAGACCATGGTACAACTGATAATGGTCCGGTGTCTCACAGAACTTGCAGAGATCTCATCAGTTTATTAGGAGTCTTGTCAAATAACTAGGATTTACAGGACACTTTAACGCGTCAAAGGTAATCAGGATATCAGCAGCACTTACAGACACAGACAATCAAGGTATCAGCACCTATTGCAGACATGGCTACAAGGATGGCGGACACTAAGCTGGCCGAGTACTCCTTCCCAGCTAGCCCTCCAGTGCATTTCTGAAGATACAACTTCCTAAGGTCATTCTAGCGGCCTAAAATTTTATTCATCGGGGATTTCTTTAAATTGGACGCTATAGTGAGTAATTCAAGGGGGCAGCTTCTGGCAACGCCTTTTCTACAAAGAGATAAGATGGAAGCAGCTTCCATTTGGGCAATGCACTTACAGACAGAGACAATCAAGGTATCAGCACCTATTGCAGACATGGCTACAAGGATGGCGGACACTAAGCTGGCCGAGTACTCCTTCCCAGCTAGCCCTCCAGTGCATTTCTGAAGATACAACTTCCTAAGGTCATTCTAGCGGCCTAAAATTTTATTCATCGGGGATTTCTTTAAATTGGACGCTATAGTGAGTAATTCAAGGGGGCAGCTTCTGGCAACGCCTTTTCTACAAAGAGATAAGATGGAAGCAGCTTCCATTTGGGCAATGCACTTACAGACAGAGACAATCAAGGTATCAGCACCTATTGCAGACATGGCTACAAGGATGGCGGACACTAAGCTGGCCGAGTACTCCTTCCCAGCTAGCCCTCCAGTGCATTTCTGAAGATACAACTTCCTAAGGTCATTCTAGCGGCCTAAAATTTTATTCATCGGGGATTTCTTTAAATTGGACGCTATAGTGAGTAATTCAAGGGGGCAGCTTCTGGCAACGCCTTTTCTACAAAGAGATAAGATGGAAGCAGCTTCCATTTGGGCAATGCCTCTGCAATGGCATGTCACAGTATCCAATCACTCAACGGTCGAGGTGCCGGCCTTTACGTCGAACTGTTTCTGCTTCCGATTTCTCCTGTGAACACCGCACTGCGTATTGACAGCCTTAGCATTTAGCCTATGCAGCGCTGCTAACTTTTTGGGAGACGAAGTGTAGCATTTATTTATACAGAAAATAAGAAGATTAGTGAAGAACAGGCAATTACTTTGGTGCCACGAGTAGAACAAAATTTAAATGAAGCAATTGTGGGACGTCTAGGAGAGTAATGACGAAAGTTTTTGCAACACACTTTCACACTGTAAAGTACGCACTCGAGACTCAGACGTCTGATTTCATCCGTGCCGGTTCAGGACGAAGGTTATTTCTTGAAACGCAGCACCGATTGTTGTCAGGGCAGTTCTGGTATGAGCCTCGGCTTTGCGTTCCAAAAGTTCGTTGTACTTTGTTGGAGAAAGGGCCAATACTGAAGGCAGTTTTTGGCAATCGAGGACTCACATGCTGCGTTTGTCGAGCGTGTATTTCATAGGAATCTTTAACACTATGAACCAGAATTTCGTCCAGGCTTTGTTAGGAATGCGAGGCTTATTTTATTAGTTATTTTTTATGGCTTTTCATTGAGAAGACTGAAGTCTCAGTAAAGGCGCTGAAATTTCGAGGCACTAGAAAAACCATTTTATTGCAGCCAGTATTGCAGTGAACTCGAAAAATAACAGTGTGAAATTAGACATGCACAGGTACGTCGCGAAAGACTGAATAAGTCGCAATATATTCACGTTAGCTGCAAAGAGTCATCGTTCAATTACGCTAGAGGAGAAAACTGCACCTTTATGGAGAAAGGCTGGTGAGGAAAGTGTATAAACATTGACCACCAGCCCCTCTCCACAGGTATTCTCTTTCCAGTTTGCAGTTTTATGGTTAACGTTATGACATCCAACCTCTCACCCCTCAGTTGGAACATGCGTGAACTTCTCAACCCCTGATAACTTCTTTCTTCTTACGTGCGCTCACATACCAGCTTCAGATACTCATATAATTCAGACTTTGCTGAAAACCATGTGTTTACAGAAAAGCATGTGCACAATTAACAATATCTGACAAGTTGTGAATAGATAACGTTCATGACAATTTTTTCTTCCATTTTCAGGGATCATTCGAAACTACGTAATTCAGCAACAGCCCAAAATGGCGGCCGCCTCACTGAGGTGCTTGTACAGTTGCGCAGCCCGGGATGCGGGGCAGCCGCTCTCTGCAGGAAAACGGCGCTGCGGCATCGTCCGAAGTGGAACCTGCGGCGGAGGTGACGGCGTCATGTCCGGTGTGACGATGTCGACGGTTGGATGTGGGTCGATGGACACTCTCTTGCGCTTGGCAAGTGGCAGCGAGCTCTCATCAGCGGCCGAGGCAGCGAACAGCGTGTTGGTCACCGGAGGCGGAGGATCTCCATCGCTTCGCAGCTGTACAGACATTAATTACTGTTTGCAAGCATGAAAACAACAAAAATAGCAGTCTGGCTGGATACTGCCGCATCTGCTTGGTGCAGAATGCATTTGGTTCCGGCAAAATCACGGAAAAACACATTTCTTGGAACTATTGCATGGCGCATGCCCCTAGCGTCCCTTACGGCTGCGGCGTGAACGACTTACTGAGGACATAGTGAAGATAGGAGGAGAAAGCAAGCGTGCCGCGATGAGGCGCCTGTGGCTCACGTTACGCGGTGTCGAGAGCAATGTTTCTGGCGAGCGGACATCGATGACTATGATGACAATTATTATTAATGATGAT
Organism: Amblyomma mixtum; assembly: GCF_055824585.1. Classification (NCBI taxonomy): domain Eukaryota; kingdom Metazoa; phylum Arthropoda; class Arachnida; order Ixodida; family Ixodidae; genus Amblyomma; species Amblyomma mixtum. The sequence continues at coordinate 157,780,400 of NC_143015.1, read as the reverse complement.
GGTGGATGGGAAGATTACGATGGCTGCGTGAGTGAAGGTGCTCAAACTGCACGTGTACAACACAGCCACCTCATAACTAGCACGTCCAGTTCATGCAAGAGTAATGGCGACTTGCAATTACTTCTTTAGAAGTTATAAACTAGAACTTTAGTGATAAACTAATTACTGCTTTCTACGTGCATTTTTTTATTGATGACCTAGGTTTGAAGTGCAGACACCTTTTGAGATTGCTAAGGGTTCTCGCTTCAGAACCAGCCGTCAAATGTTAGAGCATTCCCTTCCATCGTTACTTAACTATCTGCACAGTCATAACATCAATTTAGAAAATATTCATGATGAAAATTTCTGGGCGCGAACAAACAAAGGACAGCGAAGAAACCACAGGACAAGCGCCTTTCAAACAACGATTGAAATTCAGGTGGGCAAGTGCCGAGTTTCACGTGCCAAGACGCAACTCTTGCTTTACAGGTGAAAATGGCGATCAGCGGATTAGTCAGGTCGAAGTTAGCACACGTAAAAGAGCCCTTTGTACTAGAAATATAGTTCAACAGAATGGAAAGCTGGGCTAGTTGTAGGTTGTTCATGATGAAAATTTCTGGGCGCAAACAAAGGACAGCGAAGAAACCACAGGACAAGCGCCAAGAAAATATTAGCATGTCAATGTTGAAGACTTTTTTTCGTCATAATAGAGATGGTACCTTCACTAAGAATTGTATAATGATGATGTATTTTTTTTCTGCTCTTTATATATGTATTGTGCTTATGCTATCTTCCGACATGAAAAATGCAATATTCTTATTTTGTTATTTTGCTGCAGTTCGTGCAGTGGCTTTGCACATTTATTATTATTATTATTATTTTGTGTGTAAAGTGTGTCCAGAAAATTAATCACTACATATGTAAATACGTTGCGCAACCATTGTATGCCTTGTAAAGAGGGGCTTGAACCTCGTCAAGTGAACTATTTTTCACTTTTGTTCAAGCCCCCACCGCTTTGACAGAAATAAATCATATAAACCATATCAATCAAAACTCTTAAATGCATCTCACGTAATATGGTTTGCGAATACGCCTACCTGTCTTGCGGCTTCCTGTGGCTTCTGGTGTGAGGACTGCTCGGTGTCCTTGGAATTGTCCTGGTCGACGGGAAGCCGCCGGCGCTGTTCGTGAGCCCCGTAAGTGAAGCAAGCGCCTGGTAATGGATTGGGCTTGAGTATGCCTCTGCCATGAGCGAGACTCTTCCGGGGCGTCTTGAGGGCTGCATGGTCCTGAGCGACGGTCGCGTCGTGTCTCTGAGGGCCTCGCGACTCAGGTCCAGCGCGGGCCTCGCCTTTGGTCATGTCAGTCAGCTCTTGCGAGGACTCCGAGATTGAAGACAGAGTACTCGCAGCTGCAGGTGACCGTCGGCTGGTGTTCATGTTGCTTGCCTGCTGGGTCATGTCCTGAGGAGAACAGGTCAATCTGTCAAGAGTCGAACTCTTTCTTTGAAGACGCGGTAAAATAAAAGTTATGCTTGCACCGAAGTCACGTCATCATCATCATCGTCACCATCATCAGCCTGACACTGCCCACTGTAGGGCAAAGGACTCTTCCATGCCTCTCCAATCAACCCTGCCCTTTGGCAGCTGCCGCCACCGTATCCCAGCAAACTTCTTAATCTCATCCGCCTACCTAACTCTCTGCCGCCCCGTGCTACGCTTGCCTTCTCTAGGAATCCGCTCCGTTACCCTTAAGGACCAGGGGCTATCTTGCCTTCGCATTACACGCCCTGCCCAAGCCCATTTCTTCCTCTAGATTCGACCAGGATGTCATTAATCCGCGTTTGTTCCCTCAGCCTATCCGCCCGCTTGCGGTCTCTGAATGTTACACCGATCTTTTTTCTTTCCATAGCTCGCTGCGTTGTCCTTAACTCAAGTTGAACCCTTTTCGTGAGCCTCCACCTCTCTGCCCCGTAGGTGAGTACCAGTAAAATACAGCTGTTGCGTCAGTCGCGACTGCAAATGAGCAGGACAGCAAGAACCTGTGCATTTCTGTATTCTGTTTGTTGTCACCTGGTCCGGTCTGCACTGCTTAAGACACGCAAGTTCGTCATCATGACGCATGTGACGTCATGGGCGAGCGAGCTATATCTTCGTGAGAGTGATTTCAAACACAGGCGGTTACCACTGGTTGTAAGCCGCTCTCAGCTGCGAACGGCGACTTAGGTGCGGCACAAGGTATCAGAAAAGACAAGACAAGCAAGCTCAGAGTGTTCGTGAGAAGATAATCGAAGACTTACCTGAGTTGAGCAGCTGCGCTCACTCCTTCCTGTGTGTCCGTCCGATTGCGGGCTAAATTTCACTGCTCGTCGCGTTGTGACGTCAGCGCAAGGTTTGCTTCGGATACAGTCGGCCTCTCGAGCGGTGTCCGTGCAGAAAACCAGGCGAAGCTCTGCCGCACCAGTAATCAGAGGCAGCGCAAGTCAAGCATCTTCTTCTTTAACCTTGTTACGATCAGTCGTCTTCTTTGTCGGCCAGTAAAAACTACTAATGTTTCGAAGTCCGCAACATTATTTTATGATCGCAACCGTAAACGCCCCAGCATGGACGGAGGAGACTTCCAATTAGGCAGCTTGGCACCAAAAAGTGATTACTTCTTTGATTAACTAGTTGCTGGAGACGGGTCATAATTGCATGGATGGGGTCGCCAGAGAAACGAAGCATGGAAACAAAGAAGCGTGGTGCTACACGCGATAAAAAAAAGTGCTGGCATAGTGCCTGTAATGCAAGAAAACATGATGATGATGATGATGATGATGATTAATTTTCCCGGCGCAAGGGCATCAGTGGCCAAAGAGCGCCATGGCACAAGGATGTTTCTTCGACTCAAGGGGGGGGTCAATGACCCATTTCCCAAGCATTTCACTCTAAAAGAGCCGAGCATCAGGCAGGGGAAAGCTTGTACGCATTGTTTCACCGGTGGGTACCCGGCGGCACTGGGGATCGAACCCCACACCTCCCACATACGAGGCGGATGCTGAAACGTCTAGGTCACCGCTGTAGTTAAAACATAAAAAATGAAAACTAACCTTTAGGTATTGAAAATTTTTCGGGTCAATTTCCGTTCATTGCGCACGAAATGTTAGACAGGTGCACGGGTGCATAAAAAAAACTCGAAGAACTGAAAAACGCTTCATTAAATGTAGAACAACTGTAGAAAGCATTGGGCATGAGGTACGAATATGAACTATTCTTCTTATCACTCCATTATAAGTTTTCAGTTAGGATATCCTATATTCACTGTGGCTAACGCAATTCTAAGCACGTGGCGTAACACGTTAGGAAGGTGAACGACGAAGACGAACACCTATAGCGTCGCTGTTGTCTGCCACAGGACGCCGAGAGGCTGATGTCCAGGCTGATGCACTGCAGCTAAGAAGATGACTGAGCTTCGAGTTCGGCAACAAATACCGTGACTGCCCCGCTGGGCCAAAGGCCCCGCGGACAGACATGGCAGCCGTCGTCCCCGGAAGACACAACAAAGGTATTCAAGTCGAGTAGAAGGGATGCAGTTGCTTTGAAAATGGCGGGGACAGTTAAGTTGCGCCTTAGGGGTATGACGCGATAAAGGTAACGGGTCCCTTAAGTGGTCTGGGTCCTCTTTGCCTGAGACTTCACAGACACGGACACTGTCTTTCTTTCACCATCATATAACGCTCAATCTACCTGTAGTAGCCCAATGCAGTAGCATTGGAGATCCCTCCATCGCAAGCGTACCTTCTCTGGCGCCTAGGTTCTTCTGCCTATATGCTCACATATACGGAATTGGTCATGCTACACTTTACACATTCGTAGATGGCGGGGTATCCTCATACCACTTCTGGAGCATAGGTGCAGAGGTTCAGCTATGTGCCCCTGTTACGAACGGCAGAACAGAGCCACCAATTGGGCTTCTGAGGCCCAGGTAGCAGCCTCTCGTCACCCGTCATTAATTTAGCTGCCGCCTGCCACGGTGGGCGAGTTTTGATGACGTCACAATGTCACGGGACTTAAATGGCAGGTGGATCACCTGGTTTTCTCGACACGCCGACGCCAGGGTTGCCGCTGAACGGGCGCTTTAACGTTATGGCGTTAAAACAGGACACCCCCAAGGAGAGAGGACAGCGGAGAGGATAGACAAAACCGTGCGGTCGTATACTCTCTCTCTCTCTCATATTTTGTGACGTTGCGATTGCAATTGCAGCCGTTTCAGCACTACCGGTCTCGCAATACAATCACTCACGAACAAAAAACTGGGGAGGCGGTTGAGGCTCAATTAGGTCCTCGCAACTTATCATCCATACATTTTCACCGGGACTGTTATGTGTGTTATTGTGCAGGATGTTGGTACGCAACAACATCCATTCTAGTGTAAAATTTATTTGATGGCAAACATTCGCGACGGATCGTACCAGCAGACTAGAAACGGAGGAAATTTCTTTACTTACACCGTGTATTACGTGCACGCGGCGCCCGACTCTTCGTCCAACAGGACAGTAGCGTACGAGACAAGATGCGATGGTAACAATGATAACATATGGGTTCAGGACTGCAAGGAGGAGTGATATATAACGTCTCTCATCCATGATATGGTGTACGTGCATGGTTGATCAGGTAAACTTCGAGGCATGCACAACGAAGGAGTCTGTTGCCCCAGCATTCAGCGCAGTAGCTTCTTTTTCGTGAATCAGGGTCTGAATTTAAGTGCAGTAAATAATATTGCGTGTAATATTTGAATATTTTGAGGTCACCAAAAGAGCTAATCAGCAATTCCATGCGCGTGAGGCGGATTATGAACGCTAGCTGGTCAACGCGGAACTTTGTAAGAGCATGAGCTCTTATTGATCACGTTGCTCGATTTCTTGGAGTCTCCTACCACCTCTCTTCGGGGTGAAATTTTCTTAGTCCGAGGAATTCAAGATGGCGGCCCTCATAGTAAATCAATATAGCAACCCAACCCAATTGGTGATTGATTGATGACGTCATTAGTATATCGAATTGGTGATTGATGACATCACTTATTTTGTGACGTCATAATTAACTAGTCACGTGACTATGTTTAATTGGTTTTAACTCAGTAATTAATGAGACATCATAAAATAATTTAGATATTTGGAATCCTCTATATGGGTAGAACACATTAGGCACCAAAATTAACTAATGAAGTTAATATTTAGTTATAGTTGTGGTAATATTTAATTGCTTATAATTACCTAACTGATAATGTCATGATCTAACTAACGGATATTCGTTACGGGCTCGATGAGTGGGACATGTCAGACGCCACTATTGTCTATGTAGATTAATATTTACTTATGGATAGGCTTAACATGGCGGCCATGTCTTCAGCACTCAGCAGCTCACAATTTCATAACTCATGGCGACCGGGAACCTACCGCCTTGAGGTAAGGAAGAACGACCCTCCGAAGAGGCGAAAACTTTCTCGGCCCAGATTGGTCAGAAATATCCGACCTCAAAGCAGTAGGCGCCCGATCGCCGTAAGGTATGGAAAAGTAGCCTAATCACGTGGCAATACATCACAAAGACGATAGATGGCACTACTGAACCGCTAACGCTTATTACTTGACCGTCTTCCAGACGGTGGCGCCATTTTTTAATTGTTGCATTGGATTCGGATACTACTGCCACTCATAAGTTAGTCACGGCTGCGTTTTCATTTTGGCAGTGCAGCAAAGAGCGCTTTATGATGTGTGAAATGTGTTGTCACGAACCAGAGCATCTTTTCGTGCAGAGTGCTCGCGGGCAGCGTCCCGAAAGCATTCGTCCGCATACGTGCAGCTTTCTACTGCGCTGGCACACAGGACGCAGTGCCGTGCTGTCATTTCAGGATGTCGTCTTCAACTACATTTGGCTCCAGTTTGTTGCTACCACGCACCTTACCCGGTGACGACGAAGTCAGCGCAGGCCGTGAGGCACGGGTTATGTGAATGGGGTGGTCACATGATAGCCGACACTTTTTTTCTAGAGCCATTTACCATTGAGACCTAGCGCTTCAAATACCCCCGTCCTTATATCCCCCTGACCTGGAGGACGCGGGTTAAATCCCGGCCGCGGTGGTCGAATTTCGATGGAGGCGAAATTAGTATAAAGGCCCGTCCGCTGTGCGATGTCAGTGCACGTTAAAGAGCCCCAGGTGGTCGAAATTTCCGAAGCCCTTTCTTTCTTCATATAAAATGTACAAGTTTAAAATGTGGCCGAACAGATGCGCGAAAGAGTGCGTGTGGTGTGGGGGCTACGCCACAACGTACCACGCCACCTGGGGCTGTGAAAAAAGACCTTTAATACCAAAGGTAAATATCCCTAGTCTAGGGCAGTGGCATGCCCTCCTGGCTGACTCCGACCCGAGCACACAGCTTATGCTGGTGACGAGGGCCAAGGCAGCGGCGGAGGCCAACGGGATCCTGGAATAGGGAAGACCGACCACTGAAGCTCCACATCTATCTATCCCCAACCCCCTACTACCTAACTCTTCCTTTTGAAATAATAAATGTTTTTACTACTACTACTACTTAAGGACTACTGGGGCAGTGTGACCTTGAATGGGGTTTGGAGTTATGCACCTGAGCCCTCGCACTTGTCAAACTTGATCTTTGTGCGCAGACGCACCGAAGGCCCTCCAGGTAATCTACTGACATCTACGTGGCAGGCCTCCTGAGCTCCTGATACGATAAAGGTATGAGGAAAGTTAGCCCAGACCGGAAGTCGAACCGCTCGACGGAAAGCTCGCAGCGAGGTAGCCGCCGGGGCTCCAAGGAGCACTCCAGGAACTCGAAGAGGAGGCACACGCCTGGTGTCACGGACGCCTCCAGTGCCCACCACACCCACCTGCCTGTCACCTTAGAAGAACCTGATGTAGCCTCGGGGCAGGCAACCCCAGCAGAGCAAACTTTGCAGCCGACGGCCGAAGAGCATGGCATGACAGATCAGGTAGGTTTACGGACAGGGACACTGCAGGGAGTCACCTATAGGGTGTCGTACTTGTCGTTTGTTTCTTCCGTCCTGTATATATATATATATATATATATATATATATATATATATATATATATATATATATATATATATATATATATATATACACAGGGTGTTTCACCTAAGACTTTCTGCAATTTTTAAAAATAAGCTATTTGAATTAGATGCGCGCTTTTTCTGGCATAGCATTGTCAGTGGTGTAGTACATCATAATGCAGCTAAGACGTGCTAACTAGCAGGCTTGTTAACCAATATTTAATAGTTAACTTTTAAACTATTACCGTTGAGCTCCTTAATTATTGAGAGGCATGTAGCCCACCATAAGTGATGTCCATATCCGTTTTTAGAATTTCGAGAACGCGATTATCCTCGGCGCTGTGACCCAACACATTTTGGCGATTTCGACGAGTTAAGTGCACTGGAGAGGTTGCTTTGCCTGCAAGCTTCTCAAACCGCATGTATTTTGGCGCGATGTAGGCGAAATTTGTTGGGCCACAGCGCCGAGGATAATCGCGTTCTCGAAATTCTAAAAACGGATATGGACATTACTTACAGTGGGCTGCATGCCTCTCAATAATTAAGGAGCCCAACGGTAATAGTTTAAAAGTTAACTATTAAATATTGGTTAACAAGCCTTCTAGTTAGCACGTCTTAGCTGCATTATGATGTACTACACCACTGACAATGCTATGCCAGAAAAAGCGCGCATCTAAATCAAATAGCTTATTTTTAAAAATTGCAGAAAGTCTTAGGTGAAACACCCTGTATATATATATATATATATATATATATATATATATATATATATATATATATATATATATATATATATATATATATATATATATATATATATATATATATATATATATGTGTGTGTGTGTGTGTGTGTGTGTGTGTGTGTGTGTGTATACCGCCTCCTACTAAAAGCATGCTAGGTCCTGAGCAACCTAATGCTAGTCAGTCTTCCATCGAGGCTGACAACGTTGTGAACGTATCGAGCCATCCACTCTCTCCTTCGGAACGAAAGTTGCTCTCCAAGGGTTTAACTTTCTGCACCACAACCGGAAAATTCAACGAATTCCAATTATATCAGGATCTGGATAACTCTGCAAGGAATCTACATCTGCGTGAGTAATTCCGAACCCGCTAAAGCAACCGTGAAATCAACATACCCGGGACATCAAACGAATCATGGACTCCAAACGAACACAGAGATAAACATTTAGATATGTACGTCGCCGCTGTACAAAAGGATATCCTAGCCTCATATTCAAAATCAAAATAAAAAAAAAGTCCCGAACAACCTCCCATCCGAGGAACGGCGAGCCCTCGACTCTTTAAATCAGCGATCTGACATTGTCGTCAAACCGGCGGACAAAGGCGGTGCTGTTGTTGTTATGGACAAGTCCGAATACATAACAGAAGGTTTCCGGCAATTGGAAAACGAACATTTTTACACGCAGCTAACCAGTGATCCCACAGGTCAGTTCGAAATAGAAATTAACAATACGTTAAAATCACTTCATCAAGATCAAAAGATATCTGGGGAAATTCTTAAAGCAATGACTTCAGTCAGACCAATTCCTGGACGGTTCTACCTACTCCCGAAAATACACAAACCCAACCGTCCGGGCCGTCCCATTGTGTCAAGTAACGGCACTCACCGAAAAAAATATCTAGCCTCCTCGACTTCCTTTTCATGGGCATTATACAAACTATCCCGGCCTACATTGGATTGGAAACCACCCACCTCTATCCTCCGCAAGGCCTGCATCCACTACAAGCCGACGCAGCAGCCGCACAAAACGAAAAAGCGACGGCAAAATTTAATTCAAAGACTCGGTGGAAAAACCAGCCGCCCTCCAGAACCACCACCCCATACCCCCTAGCTGGGGAGCTGCCTCTCCCTCCCCCCACCACCCTAGATCAACCTGCGCCCACCAGCACCATCCATAAAGCCTCGCCGCCGGTGTGAAGTCTCAACTTTGAGCTAAAGCTGAGCCTTCGCACAGTACACTTAAAAAATCAAAGTAATCATCCAGGGCAATCATCCACGGTAATAATCTTCCAGGGAAGCCTCGGCTTCGAGTAAAAGCGGAGGCTTCGCACAGTACAGCTAAAACATGAAATCGATCATCCAGGGTGGTCATCCACGCTAATAATAACCCAGGGTAATAATCACTAAAGTAATCATCCAGGGTAAATCCAATTGCATCCTTAGAACTGTCACATCAGATATCTGATTGTCCTGTGTATCTCCCCGGCCAGACGGGATTTCGTCGTACCCTTTACTTCCTTTACAGACTAAACAGGAAGAAGGAAAGAAACAATTAAGTAAAAAAACGCAGATGCGCTTGAACGGCCATGGTAGGGCATTGTACCCGCCCTGTGCTTCCGCAGGCGGATGCCGTGGGGCCTCCGGTGGACTCTACGGAGGCGATGAAGGACGCCGACGAGCCGTACCCGGACCCCCGTGAGCCGCTCCCCGGCCGAGCTGCGATTGACCGCCGCGTCTCCATGGGGGAAGTGATCCGCACCAAGCATCCAGTGCGGCGCATGTCCCTAGAAAATTCTACTTCAATCACAAAAGCGTGAGTGCAACGAATTCCATACTGCGCATGCGCTGAGCACCGAGAACTCGTTCTCGTAGACGCATCTTCATATTTTCGACAGAAAGGCATTTTGGGGCCTTAACGCCAAATTTTTTGCGAACGCAGCTTTGAGTGCTCACTACAGAGGTTACCTGGGTCATCATAACCATCAGCCTGACTGCGCCCACTGCAGGGCAAAGGCCTCTCCTATGCCAGCTGCGCCCACCGTGTCCCTGCAAACTTCTTAATCCTGCCACGCTTGCGTTCTCTTGGAACCCACTCCGTTACCCAGGACCAGCGGTTATCTTGCCTTCCCATTAAATGCCCTGCCCAAGTCCATTTCTTCCTCTTGATTTCGACTAGGATGTCATTACCTGGATATCCAGAACTATTTGATCCTGCCAGTTTCAGAACTTTCCATGGTGTACGCTAAGATTCCCACTCACCGATTTCGACACTATCTGTCTGGCTCCAGCGAACAGCTGCCTGCTTGACCTTCGGTTTGGTTTGGTTTGGTTAACGTCCCAAAGCGACTCCGGCTATGAGAGACGCCGTAGTTATTTCGACCCCCTGGGGTTCTTTAACGTGCACTGACATCGCACAGCACACGGGCCTCTAGAATTTCGCCTTCATCGAAATTCGACCACCGCGGCCGGGTTCGAACCCGCGTCTTTCGGGTCGTCAGCCGAGAACCATAACCACTGAGGCACCGCGGCGGCTCTGCTTGATCTTCAAGCAACCTAGGTGGCACCCTTAGTTCTCAGGTTGGCCGTATATGTCACGTGACCTTGCGACGTCATCACAACCTGCCAACCGGATTGTGAGCAAACTGCCTACCGCGGCAAGGGGTAGTTCAATTGACAATTGGTCGCGAGGGGTTGCTCAGGAATAGCAACCTTGGTCCCACAAGCCCCTGCTACTGGGAGCACCTGCCGTCTTAGGGCAGTGGCGCATCGCCTAATCGCTGCACCACTGCGTCACGAGTAGTATGAAGACTCCCAGGGATGTATTAATGTTAAGCACAGAATGATCGATTCCACATACATATGGGCATTAACCCCTTAATGCTATCACGTCATGCCCTTCAGGAGGAGTTTAAAAGTCCCTTCAATTTTTCCCCAGTAGTAATTTTCCCAATTCGTATGGTATGAGAGCTCTGCTGGATACCAATTAAGGAGCAAGCTCACCCGGAAAACAGTAACTAACACCCATAGTGTTTGTTTGTTTGTTTGTTTGTTTATGGGGTTTAACGTCCCAAAGCGACTAAGGCTATGAGAGACGCCGTAGTGGAGGGCTCCGGAAATTTCGACCACCTGGGGTTCTTTAACGTGCACTGACATCGCTCAGTACACGGGCCTCTAGAATTTCTCCTCCAAAGAAATTCCAGCCGCCGCGGCCGGGATCGAACCCGCGTCTTTCAGGTCAGCAGCCGAGCACCATAACCGCTGAGCCACCGCGGCGGCTTCACCCCCATAGTGTTTCCATCTCGCATTGTGAGCAAGGAATAGCGCTCCTTTGCAGCTTTTTGAGCTCTGCTCATGCAATAGAGCTCCTGGCAGCGTTTTCTTGCTCTTAACTGTTTGTTCGTTCTTTTCACTTGTTTCTAATTTTGCAGTGGCCGTTTGTGAACGACAGCGATGGCGTCCTCGTGATTCCTTTTCCTGAGCAAAGAACAGGATCGATGAACTCGGGAAAAAAAACGAATTCATCGGAATTAAACCTGGTTTAGGCACCATGCCGTAAAGGCGCATGCAGTTCATTTTTAAGCAGCACACCATCATAACAGCTTAGTGTGTTCCTGAATAGTGGGCATACTGCTGAAGGAACAACGCCGACTCAATAATGCAGCGATGCTGTTGTCCGATTGTGGAAGCCCGCGCGATACCCAACAAAGGCGTGCCTGGCCTGCGGATAGATTTCCGACATCCTGCACATGGTTTGGAACTGCCCCGAGCAACGTAAAGCGTACAGTTTACAGGAACTCAGCCATGAGCAGTGGGAGCCGAAGCTGGCTCGTACAGAGCTCCCCCTTAACAGGCTTGGAGGGCCGTTTTCGCCAATGGTTTCCTGGACCTGGGTGAACCATCCACGTAATTACTTTACAATAAAAAAAGTTTATTCTCTCTCTCTCTCGTTTAAACCCGTGCCTGGCTGTTTTCTTTTTATTTTTAAGAAGAATGTACGCGTTGGGATCTAGCCAGAAGCTTCGTGACGGCTTCGTCTATTGTTTTGTACAAGCCGAGAATGTTTGTGTCACATCTTTTGGGACAGACAGTTGTTCGCACAAAAAATGTCTGTCACGTATATGATGTCCGTGACGTGCTGTTAATGGAGCAACGGCTATCTTAGCTCAGACATAGAGCGGACACACAGAGCTTTTAAACTCAAAAACCAGCTCGGCCTCATGCCCTTTTAAGCTTGTCTGCTGATTGCATTTGCACACATCACGTACATCACTTTCATTACTTTTTGCTAAGATATGTTATCGATATCTAGGTGATCTTAAACGATGAAGAAACTAATTCTTAGTAACAGTAGAGGTAAGAGGTCTATAGTTCACGGCAACGTTTTTGCAAGGTTTAAAAGAACGTCAATTTCATTTATTTATTTCGGATACTTTCCAGGCCCGAAGGCATTGCAGAAAGGAGTGGTAAGGTACATAAAATAGACAGTGCGTGTTATACAATATTATTTATCAAAATGGCAGAAAATACAAGTCTTGAAATTGTAGACGTCAGAAATGGCAGTGACGGAAAGAGGAAGGTCGTTCTAGTCTGCGCTGGTTTTGGGAATAAGTGAATTATGACCCAGTTTTGTTCCGGAAAATGGAACAGCAACTTTAACCATGTGGTCAGAACGGGATGATATGTATGATGGGCGAGCCTAATCTTATCATGTAAGTGTAACTGAACTAAAACACAATGCTCATCTCACCGGCTTAGCGAACCGCTGAAAAATTTCCAGACTGTGTCTGTTTCATAAGTTCTATTATCATCCATTGCTTAACTCCATTATCAGCCCCGCACATCGCATCTCCAATCGCACAAACCACGCGAAGGCCGTCTATCCTCCCAGTTGAAATCCTGTTATCGTCTACACCAGTTCAGATCCTGTCTCGACTGCGCCAGTTGAGTTTCCCCTTGAGATGGTGACGAGAGGAAACACTTGATGATGATGAATTGATGGTTCGGAGTCGCATATAATCACGTTACTCGATGGCGGGACAAGGTGGTTTACTATTTATTGACAATTGAATAAACGAGAAGAAACAAGCAAGGAGAAAACTATTTACAACATGACTGAAACGTTGATTACACGAAATCAGCCAACTTAACACTCCCCCTGCCCGCACTTCTGCGCATCTCTAATCATTTTTCGTTCATACACCAAGGGACTGGAATGACCTGCCAAACGACATCGTGGATCTGACCAACTCATCATTATTCAAATCATCCATCGAAGAAATGTTCTGCTGAGTATTCCACCCCCTCATGTAAAACCCCTTCAATGGGGCCTTTGAGGTACAAATAAATAAAGAAATAAAAAAAGGTGGTTTGCTTGATGGTGCATTATTTGAGGGCAATAGATTGTGCAAGCGATACTTCGGTCCCCCTTTTCGAGACCGAGATGTCATATCTTGAACGGTTTTGTTGATGCCTTGTGTTGATGTTTTTTGCGCATGCCTTAAATTTCCTACATATTTGCTGGCTTGACAGTAAATAAACTCAGACGCATGTCTTGCGTCAGTCTTGTGTATGTCTCGCTGTAGCGCTAGTGCCTTTTCAGTCTCAAAAAAAGTTTTTGCATGCGTATTACAAAGCTTCATCGTCATCACCAGGACCTGACTACGCCCATTGAAGGTCAATACTACGCCCATTGCAGGCCTTATTCCAAGTTCACCCCAATTATTCGAAAAGTATTCGAAAACTTGAGTACATATTCGATTCGTTTCGAATAATTTTGAACGCACACTATTTGATTCGTTCGAATACTCGAATAGCAGGATACTTGATTCAGTATTCGAAAATTACCAATATTCGCACACTCCAGTTACCGACCTTGTGCCCCTGAAAACAGAACACCGCGTTAACTAACAGATGCTTGTTATCGTGATTTCAAACGTCGATGTCAGGCGTATAGAAAGAATACAGTAGCGAGTATTCCGCCTGTCACCGCGAATAGTTCCACTGTGCTGTGACTTAAGCTTGGTTATGACGGTGTTAAATATCACTGAAGTCACTAAGTGGAAACAATTGTTTTCTTGAATCTCACTTTATTGTAATAAGATAGAAAATATAAGGTGGACAAATTCATACAGAAGGATGTCCTGTAGTCAGTGACTGTAATGGGACCTGCTCGTTGTTGTTTTGAATCCACTGCAAAATTCACAGGTTAGAATGTGAATCCTATTTTGTTCCCTCAACTCGCTGCCAAGTTGCAATTCATTTCGTTATCAACGCTTTTAACGGTAGTGCACATTGTCCTCACTCGTAGCATACAGGCGCTCGGAACAATAACATATCAATATGAGGTGCGAATATACGTGGGTTCTGCTCCTAATAAATACACGGCCGCTTTAGCATCCGCTGGCGCGCATCTGTTTATCCAGAGAGAAAGCACGTACGTCCGTATTCTACGCATGCGCAAATCAAGCGGGTCGTTGAACGCATTAAATCTGTTTTCACGCCACTTGGTTGAGTGTGGCACCTGTACGCGTGCAGGCGTAGTTGAAATGCAGAACCGCCCGGCATTGCTAAAGCGATTGGAACGAAATAGCAATTAGCGCGCCGCACTTGCGCGCGTGGTGTTGCCAGGAACGCGGAGGCACATGTGAGAAGAAAAAATTAAAAATAAACGAAGCGTTGCGATAGCGCTCAGCTGCGGGCGGCAGCAGAGCCCCGCTCATTCAATACAAACGCGGGTTCTCAATACGGTGGCCAAAAGGCGAGCTGAATGAGCTACAACACCGTTTTCCTTCCAAGGTTATCAACCTTTTTAGAAAGAACATAATATAAGTCAATGAGGAATTCTAGGAGGATCCTTTTAAAGGTCAAGCACATGCGAACTCTGCTTTTGCGTGGAAACATTGCAGCCTGAAGAAGATTCTGAAGGTTCTGTTGAGCCGCTTTATCCAGCTTCAAGAAGTCCGCTGACAGTATGACGAAATATTGTTAAACGCCAGAAGCTGAGAACGTAGCTGACACCGTGCTAGTCGGTGGAATACCTCTTCAAGGTTTGTTTAACTCCACTAGACTATCGCTGTACTCAGGAAAGAGAGCGTCGAAGAATCTTCCATCCAGACAAGCGAGAGGCTTACAGTCGAAGTGTGCTCTGGCGGTTGGACGCTATAAAAACAAGATTAATCAGCCATCTGCCTCCTAAAAGCAGTGAAAGAGCTCGAGGCTTTCACTCTACAAAGTGCATGCGCGAGTTCAAAGTAGCCTAGGGTACAGAGATACCGCATACGTTGTCAACGGCAAGTTCAGCTGGATACCACTGCAACCATGGGCGGTCGCAGCAACTCGAGCACCGCAACGAACATACCCGAGGCCCCCGTCCGAACCCTGGAGGACGTTGAAAGGAGGGGGTTGTCCAAGCTTGAACCTGTGCCGCGCGTTTACTTCACGATGGGCGAAGACCGGGAGCAAACTGCGTCGGAGAACAAAGTCGCCTTCACGAGGTGATTAGCACGTTTGCTGCTCTAACGTTGAACTACTTTTCATAGTAACTTCAATTTTCTGCGACTCTCTTTTCTCTTTCACTTTTTTATCCCCTCACCGTTTCCCCCCGTGTAGAGTAGCAAACTGATTATTCTTCCGGTTGATGATGATGATGTCCTCAAGCTTAATGGCACATACCCACGGCGGGGGATTGGCCAGGGTGTATAGCGGATACAAACGCACTCGTGTACAGGGAATGGGGTATTTTGATAATTTTGGGACACAAAGCTAGAATTTGTACAAAACAAAAAATACGGAGAAGGAAAAGTAGTGAATTCATATTCAAGCAGAAGAATCTACCAGCTTTCCTCTTCTCCCTCTTTCTCCTCCTAATATTCAACTCGTATTTGAAGTGGTTTGGTTTGGTTTGTGACGCTGTGAAAGACTTTGCGGAAATGCGTTGTGAACTTGTCCTAAGTAGCAGTAAGTAGCAGTAAGAAGAACTCTCCATATTTCGCCCTCGTAGCTTTAACATATTTGGTTTACAGCCTTAACAAGCGTGTGTAATATAGATACGGGAAAGCATTCGGAAGGGAGGGCTGGAAGCTTTAATCCGCTAGCCAACGCTACTGCTAGAGGACTTGTTTTAGTGGGGGGGCTTAGTCCGCTAGAGAACGCTACTGCTAGAGGACTTGGACTTGTCTTTTCTGGAAGGAGACGAGTCCTCTTGTCGAAACGTTGGGTAGCAGACTAAGACTTCCGTTCCACCGCCTGTTCCTTTCGTTCTCTGAAAAATTCTATCCTCCTTGCCTCTCCCTGCTGCATTCCTGGGGCAGAATTTCGAATTTAATATTTTTGAGATTAACTATTTTACGCTGCCTTTTTCGGTGGTGCTGTGTCTATGGCGGTTCGTTGCTGAGCTCAAGGACAAACGGGGGGAGGGCATTTGGAAAGGCTGCCACTTCGGCCGATGATTAGGATGGTGATCACATTTAATTGACATAACGCTTTCATTGCACACATTCACGCAGGCTGCGTCTTCTGCCGCGATTCCTGAGGGGCGTTGCTGATCGTAGCCTGGAAATCACGGTTCTGGGCGAGTCCATAACGATGCCGTTGGGAATATCTCCGGCGCCCTTCCACCGCATGGCCCACCCCGATGGTGAACGTGCTACGGCCAGAGGTAGCGTACCACGCATCCGCACTCGTTGTTCTGTTCAGATGCTGCTCTGGTCACGCTGGTTGCGTCCTGAACTAGACGATGCAGGAGCGCTGCGTATGCACTGTAGAATTCCGATTGGCCTGAACTGGCTTACTTACTTCGGAGATCACATGATCTATACAATTCGTGAAAAGTTTTCAAGCGAACAAGATTACTTTTTCCAGACAAGTTGGTTCATTGCTAGAGAAAGCCAGAAAAAGACTGTGCACAAGGACGTGTTCTTGTCGTCATAGCAATCATCACTCACAATTAAGTTCACCGTCTTGCATTGATCTCCAATTATCCCTACCCTGCAGCAGCTTTAGCTATCTTATCTCATTAAATATCATATTTTTTTCTCCGCAGCCGCCGGGGTGGCTTAGTAGTTATGTTTCTCGACTGCTGACCTGAAAGACGAGGGTTCGATCCTGGCAGCGACGATCGCATTGCAATGGAGGCGAAATGCACGTTAAGGAATCCCAAGTGGTCGAAATTATCCGGAGCCTTCCACTACGGCGTCCCTTACAGACCTGAGTCGATTTGGGACGTTAAACCCCCCTAAGCCATAAGCCACTTCTCCTCACTGGACTCTGCCGTCCTAGACACATTTCTTTTTTTTTTAATGCCCACTGTGTTAAACATAAGCATCGCTAGTTATATATTCTCCACAATATGTGTGACGGCTAGGTGAGTTCGTTTAGCTATAATAATTAACGCAAATGAACAAACAGACCGCAGAAGGTAGCAGACGCAACACGGCTCTACTAACTATTCTCTAACCATCCCAACTAAGCGTGCACCCCCTGCCCGCCAAGAATGTTCATGTAGTTTGCTTGCATTGATATCAGCTCCTTCTATCAATAGGAGGGTATCAGTTTCCTCATAATGATATAAGGATAAATGCTTCGAGATTTTCACCTTTTATACGTAACGTCAAGTGCATACTGACTGGCATGTGCATTGTACTTTTATTATCATGAAGACTTCTTTGTTCTTTTGTAATTATCAGCGCTTGATGACTTAGTACAACGATAACTGTGACCTCTATTCCGTTATTAAGGGCGAAAGGTCTTAATGCTTAGCTGCAATAGCAGCGCAATTTTGGTTGATGGGCTGGGATGTGCAAGCAAGGGATGGTGTGGGGTTCAGCCTTCGTGTGATGCCACAGCGGCACTCAGCGGTGAAATATCTGCCACTGCATTTGCAGTTCCGGCCATAATATTCACAGCTCGCTTCAAACTTTTCTGCCCTCTCACCTAGCTGAAATTAGGAAGTACTTTGCATATATGTCCCACGTGCCCCTCATGCGCTGAAGTATGAACTAAAAAAACCATCATATCTTTTATAGGCTCAATCGAACAAAGTACCCCGCTGCTGATAAATCATTGACAAAGAGTCAGGCCACCTCTTGGCGCCGTCTCCAAACTTATACGTTTCCGAACCCGGTTATGTGTAGTCGTTATTATCCGGGACAATATTCAAACGAGTGTAAGCAATGTAAGGCCAAAGCGGATCTCAACCATATTCTCTGGAAATGCCCTTTTGCCCCCCTTGAATGGAACGCGTGAGAAAATTTCATACCCTGAAGCGTGCTCGGAGTATCTGGCCACACCTCTACATGAATTTTACTTTTCTGCATGCACGGGCCAGCTGTGGAAGCCGCCGGCACGGTGATGATTCTGAGTATGTTCAGCACCACTTCTCTGGAAGACGTCAAAAAAGCCGCGCCCAAAGCTCTGCTCTGGTTTCAGGTGAGTAAAGCACTCGAGGTCATGTGATGTGGTGTGGGCAAATAATGATATATTGTCAGATAGCTAGAGCTGCATTGGGCGCTGAGGATAAAAGAGTAATTCAAAGAAAGAGGGACACTCAATTCCTGCAGAGAGATATATACTTTACCGCGTGCCTAGAAAACTTTTACCTCTCTCAGTTTTTGACACTCTTAGATTTCGCCCAGAACAACAATTAGTGTTTACTCTTTGACATACTTTCTGCCAACTATGGTCAGCCCATAAGAAGGGACCACAAACGCATGAACGCATGCAGCGTGCTGTTATTCTTCCTGGCTTCAGTTAATAATATGGAAACATATATTTAAGAGCGCTTGATAAAGAGCCTGTCTTTGTACCGTGCTCATATTGTGCTCTTGACCGCCTCAGCAGTTGTGGATAGTACATGCACCTCAATGCCGAATAATCGCCATTGTCATGATAAGGAAAGAAAACTACGATCTCCGAAAAATTAACATAAAGGAACGCATCCAAGCAAGACACGTGTATGGCTTTTCCGTTGACGCTGGTAACGTTATAGCCTAGGTAGGAAGGTAAGGTTCACATTATTTCTGAAAAGTGCAAACACTGTTTAGAATAAGCCACAGGCGAAAACCTAAAGAAAATAGCCTGAAGATGCCTATGGCTCATCTAAAAGCCATTACAAAAAATGAATAAAATAAACAGATACATACAACGATGGCAGGTCGCATACGAGCACTTTATAGCAAACAAGTTATAATATTTACGGTTGAAGAGATTGTTATACGGACAAGTAATTTTGAAACTAGCAAAAAAAATACAAGTAAACGAACAGGTGACTTCGTAATGTCTTTATTGTGCTGTTTCGACTAAGAAGGAAATTGACTCATATGTAGTGAACACGATTTATGGTACTTCCTCTGCATTCTATTGTTCGGTAAGGAAATTGCAAGGAAGAAATGGAATAGGCGTCAAGTATGCAAAACCTAATACCGAATCAAATCAGAGGATTGGTTATGCGAACTGGCCTGATGCGAAAGGCTATCTGTATAAGCTATGTACAGTCGCGAGCACTATGAGAGGTACGAAACTTGTTGCACAAAATTGAGAACTTTCTGGTTATCCCTCCACTTAATTTGCGAAGGACGTTTGAATATTCGACGCTAGAGAAAAACTAGTTAGCGAACAGAAAAACTTATATTGATCACGACTCTACCGCGACTTGAGGACCTCTACACATCGATTGATTCGGCTTTGTAATGCAGCGTTTTCCCTTCTACCGTCTGCAGGTCTTCATTCACCCGAACAGGTCGGCTACACAGAAGCTGGTATTTCGAGCGCAGAACGCTGGTTATCGCGCCTTGGTCTGCACGGTAGATGCCCCAGTGGGCGGCACCAAGTCCGGTACATTCGGGGAATTTCTTAAGGAGTACTCCGACAAACTCAGGTACAACGTTCTTCAACATTCTGAAAACAAGGGATTGTAATATAATTTCGGAGAAGAAATATGCAGCTCTGGTTGACGAGTATTTACAAAGAGCTCTGTGGTTAGCGATTTGTCAGCGCCTTAAAGTTAATTGTGGAGCTACAGGTCGTCGCACCTACAGGTTTCTGTCACACCAGATTTTTTAGCAAAGTCTGTGTCACGGCGTAGCCGTAAGCGTTTGCAGGGAGTAGCTGCTTCATTATAGACGATGGCTAAAAAAAGATCCAGATTGGCACAGTGCGGCTGTTTTAAGGGATTACGGCGTTTAGCGTTACCTGTGAGATCATATATTTTCTTGCTTTGCCGAAAGTGTTGGCAGGCCGACCTCTTTATAAGTGAATGTAATGAACGAAATATTAGGCAGGTGCAATGAGCAATACTACGCATTTGAAAATTAAGTTCAACAGCGTATATATAAGCAAATTTCACATACCGACTACCGATGCCAGCTTTGCCTCAACTGAACCCCATCTCGTCTCAATATACGAAAACTAAAGCCGTTACTACGACTGCACCTGTCAGAATAAAACATGTCTGTTTGCAATGAGAGAAAGCTACTAAAATGATTAGGGCTTAAGCTGCCCCCTTCCTTCCCGGTTAGAACATCGCTTTGCTCTGCAGCTTTTTATGACACTTCGTTTAGCATGCTTGATGCATTACGCAGGCATTGATATTGGATTGTGGCGTAGTGATGAATGAATATTTTAGGGCCCTTCGAGTTTCGAGTAACACTAGGTTTCACCGGATTCTTGCACCCAGAGCAGGTTTTCTGACGAATAGAGTTTAACCCGATTTCTACGCAAAAATGCGGCTTCTAGAGAACATGGCTTTCCAGTGAATAAATCTTAAGATACTATGCGTGTTCAGTTTTCTTGAAACAATAAAGTTATTCTGAACTGAACTGAACTGAACACGGAAATTAGTGGGTATCTTGTGCTTATTACACAGCGCTGTTTTGAGGTCACTGTTATTTTAACACTTATTTTAACGCTTTATATTGTCATCTCACTAATATGAAGATATTGTCATCCATGACTTGACTAATCGGATGATATGTTCGAAGAGTACGTATTACATTGGAGAGGGCAGAACGCAGGCAGTGCCAAGGAGTCTTACTAGCAGCATTGTGTGAGCACTACCAACGCTGTCGACGTCCTGTGCCATTGCTATGAGAGGAAGCGAGGGAGGAAGATACAAGGCAGCGGGTTTTACAAGGTTCAGATGCGTTGTAAATGGCCGATTTGATGTTGAATTACTGTTTTCGAAGTTTACATACAAAAGCAGTGTGGTCCCGCGGAGCTTCTGCACATTAGTAACTGTAGTAAATGAGGGAAAAATTAGAGGGGCACCTAATTCTAACACGTTTCGGCGTACAATAGCAACGTTTGATGCCTTTACAGCAAGTTTCATCGCTTCCTACCTGGTAACATCACTACCTTCCGGCCAATGGGCGAATTTTATGAACGACGATGCATTTTCGGCCCCATGAGGTTTATAGTACAATCGCATCAGCAAGAGATATTTTATTTGGTCAGTAACCTTTTAACACGACCTGCCACCTTAATAATGTTTAACAAAAGTATCCGGAAAAACACAGAGCAATGCATATACCGCACAGAAAAGAGTTAAAATAGTGAGTTATTTTTGGTGGAAAAAATAAACCGAGAAATGCATCGAAATATGAAAAATTTTGTTGAATAATTCGATTTGTGCCCCCTTTTGAACTGGAAGTATAAAGTCCATCTTTTACCCCCCCCCCCCCCCAAATTTTACAAACAAAAAATAAAATAAAAATCGGAAACGAAGTTCCCTGGATATAATTTGCATTTGTGTACGTTACCTTCGTTTGCGACAAGGCCGGCCAACTTTAGCGACAACGAGGTCCAGTCAGGAGGCAAGTCTCTGGCCCAACAGTTCCTGGACCCGGGAATGACCTGGGAGGACATTTCTTGGCTCAAGAGCATCTCCAATGTGCCCATCGTAGTGAAAGGAGTCATGACCGGTAGGCATGCAGAGACAGTGTTCTTTTTCTCAGCGTTCAAGCGTTAAGAACGGGCGCTGGGTCAATACAAATATTTACAAAGGGTGGAAGAAAGCCATAACATATTTAAAGCTTAACAATCAATTTTGCTGATACCATGCGTTTGTGCTACCTGCGTATAGCATGAATGCTGAGCATTGATCGATTCGTGCGAACATGATATTTAGCGTGAAGGGCAGTGCGCTGGAAATGAGATACTTTTTAAAACACTCCTCAGAACAAGCTATTTTTTTTATTCTCCCGCTTAGATACTTTTATTACATCCAGCGATGCAAAACATCAATTGTTAGAGTGCTTGGTTATTCACAATGAAGAAGAATGGACGTACTATGTTGGTTCGTCAGAAAGCAACACTTAGATCAGATGCCCAAGAGATTTGTGTACATCTCGTATCTTTGAGCGCATTCTTTTTTTCTGTAGATGCCAACGTATTTCTTGTGTTGCACTCGACCTCTAACGCTCTCGCTTACTGCCAGCGGAGGCAGCCATGCAAGCCGTCGAGCACGGGGCATCAGCCATCCTCGTGTCCAATCATGGTGGCCGCCATCTCGACGGCGTCCCAGCTACAGTGAGTTACGGCATTCGACAACTCGCTGACACTCCACACAGTTAGCGAAAGAGGGAAGTTAAATCGGGACAGTTTCAGATGCCTTCTACGCATAGATTATCATCAGATTACTAGATTCGCCTCTTTCACTAAGCCAACATTTCTCTTAATTTCGTGATGTAAAATCATTTTATTCGCGGGCTTTTGTGTTACTGCTTTTTTTTTCGGGATTTATGGAGCGTTCACGTCTACAGTGCGAGCAATGATGCCAAACACGTTTTTGTTTCAGGTAAGCACTGAAAAGGGCTACAGCAAAAAGATTACTGCGCTTAGCTTGTGCTAGCAGCATGAGACAGGGCACCAACATCAACCCAGTGGCATGCTTGGACCCAGATGATGCCATTTTGAGAAATTGAGATTTTTACGAAGTATTCGGCGACGATTTCTGAAGCTGATTCGAAGGGGGGCGAATGCTCGCTTGTTGCACGGTATTTCTCAGAAACCATGCCGACATAAAAGATGGTTGTAGCCAGACTTTGGTCTTTCCTGATGAAGTTGGGGTTTTACCCCTGCTCTAATAACTTTATAATGCAGAAACACATTCAAGGGCTTACGCGCCACATTTTTGCAGCAACACTGTGTTTCCGCACTGCATAACTGAACCGCATAACAAAAAAAAAGTATTTATGTCTTTCTGAACATACATGGCCGCGTAGGTATGGTAATGTAAGTTGTTGGGCGAGCTGGTGGCGATATTCCATGACTACAGCGAGAAGAACGGGACGTTATCTGTTAACCGGTGAAGAAAGAGAAGAAGAACAGGAAGAAAAGAATTATCCATTAGCTTGGCACCAATTTACCTTCTTTGGGCTCTCCTCACTGAACCCTGGCAAATCCCCCGTCGTGGGTATGTGCCATGCCACCAAGGCAACAACAACAACCACAGATATTATGCGCTCTGTAAAATATACTTATGTTTCTATGAGAGCTGCCGGAAGAAGAGCAGATTCGTAAAGGCGCGGACGTATTTTACAAATCGTAAGCGCAGTTCAGCGGCAGCTGCACCTCGCGCTCCGCGGGTGATCCTGCAATTTTTTGTTTGCCCTTATGTGGCGGAAAATTTATGGCGGCGATGTTCAGACGCGGCCAGACTAGTATAGGAGAAATTTCTTTGTTGCATTGTTTATAACTCATGGTGTAAAGAAATATAAAGGCTTCTTGCATTTATACGAGCGAATATTAGCGGCATTTGCCAAAATATATACTAAGTACCCATAAGTTTCGCTTCGGTAAGAAGACAGGGGATGAATTTTTGAAGCATGCGCCATATTGTTATGGCACCGACTGCACATTCGTGGCCAATGTATGCTGGCCTTAATGCGGAATTCAGCGCAAGAACTTGGCTGGCCAGGCTTGCCTTTTCACCACGCTCTACTACCGCTACAACGACATACATAACTTCCGCTTTGGGCGTTGTCTTACGCAGATCGACGTGCTGCCAGACATTGTCCGTGCCGTAGGCCATCGTTGCGAGGTGTACCTGGACGGTGGCATCCGCCTGGGCACTGACGTCATCAAAGCACTGTCACTCGGGGCTAAAGCCGTGTTCGTTGGAAGGCCCGCCATATTTGGTTTGGCCTACGATGTCAGTGCTGCCGTTTCAACTGTCTCGCATCTTCCCATCTCCCCCACCAGCACTGCTAGTTTTCCCAGTATTGGAAATGGTGGCTGGGCCACCAGGGTAGCTGACGTCACCCTGGTCCTTTGTGGAATCGGCATTTGCCGATAAATTTACAATATTGGGCCGATTACATGCGTTGCTTGGGTCAATACCTCTGAACTAAGAAAATGGTGCTAACGTGAGGGCAACACCGTGAAACGGTGCTTGCACTTTTTATAATCTTATAAATCTTATAGTCCTTTGTAGGGTCACCCTTTGCCAATACATTTACGATATTGGATCGATTACCTGCGCCGCTTGGGTTGCATTTCGTACTTCTCACACTCATCGCTGTGCACAAGTGCTTGCAAATAAAATTTGATAAATCGCTTTAGTTCCTCTGAAAATTGATAAAAAAGAGGAGTAACTCTTTCAACTTTTGTGTCAACCGGGTCTTATGAACAGGGCCTAGCCGGAGTGTCCAAAGTGCTCGAGATCCTGAGGTCAGAGGTGGACCGTGCCATGGCTTTGATGGGTGAGAAGTTATCTCTGTTTGTTTTACAATATGCATGGGATGTGAAACAGTTAGGGGGCATTTGCCGGGGCCAACGGTGTCTCTGCGGGCATTAGTGATGAAAACGACGCTAAGCGCTGATTTCGACGCCAATGAAAAGCCATCACTTGAAGAGTCATGTTTCACAGAACAGGATATAACAATAGAATATTAATTAATTGCATATGTATAGTTTTTTTTAAATGTACTCATTGGCTTCCAAAGCAAAAAAAAATGATGATTTGATCGTAGGTGAGACTCCTATAAATCAGACACGAACATGGATACGTGCTGTGGTGATGCGCTAGTGGTGGAGAACCGGGTTGATTCGAGGGATAGGCGATACCCTTTAGTCCTTTCAGTGGGCGTAGTCAGGCTGATGGCAGTGGGATTACGACGATTATGATGATACCTGCTAATTAAAATGTTTATTCTGCAGTGATAGCTGGGTAAGAAGTCTCTGGCTGGCAGGAGTGCGCAATGAAATAAATGCGTCGGTAATTGAACACTAGTAAGCCTTGAAGGGGCAAAACCGAAGCAAAATAATAGCTGTAGTAGAGTAGGTTATTTCTTCTATTTTGGCACAGTGTAGTCTGGTTGTAGAATGGTGTGTGGTGTGATATACTGGTTGTTGGGGGGGGGGGGGGGGCAGATAGCATATTGTACTGACATAAATTAGGTTTATGACACAGGCATTGCCACCTGTAATGATGAGAAAGAGAAACATCGTTGTATGTCTTGCAAGTAACAAACGTAGAATGATGACTGACATGAGAAAGTGGTGTGCAAATGTATTGCCCTGTGTATAGCTTGAGTTCTT
Organism: Amblyomma mixtum; assembly: GCF_055824585.1. NCBI lineage: Eukaryota > Metazoa > Arthropoda > Arachnida > Ixodida > Ixodidae > Amblyomma > Amblyomma mixtum. Next base: position 157,755,077 of record NC_143015.1, on the reverse strand, counting down.
TCGTATGTGCTATTTTGTGTATAGCTTGAGTTCTTTCGTATGTGCAACTTTGTGTTCAATTTTTTTGTTTTTTTCTCTATGTTAGCATGAGTGTTTAGACAAGAAATGTATGCATATGGAGGTATTTCTCCACCTGCTGCCTGATCAGCCAACAAGCAAAATGTGCTTAGGCAGATCAGAATTTATGAATGTGTACGCATACAGACGAATAAAATTTGATTTGATTTGATTTGATTTGATTTGATCGTTCGTATAAATTGAGTTTCTAAGGAGTTCAAATAGTTTCTAAGATGAAAGATGGATGGGTAAAAGAGAATTAAAAGAAATGTACACTTAACCTTGAATACCACGTGAAAGGCGTGGCGATATGAGCGGGTAGGTATATGGTTTAACGAATAAGAGATGACCCGAAAAAAAAAAACAGGACGATGAAATGGCGCGCCCACGTTTTGTCTTCTTCTCGACGTCTTCTTTACTCGCGCCATATCTTGAATACCCCTTTTACGGAGTCGCCAAGCAGTATCTTACCCACCAACTGATTGTCAGCTTGAGAAGCTTTCATTTTCTTCATTTTTCTTTTTATCCTAGGTTGCCGAACACTCAGCGAACTTCACGCCGACATGGTGGTTCGCCAGGAACGCTTCGCCAGGCTGTGATGCTCATCGCACTTCGATCACGTGACCTTGAAGCACACGCACTTCAAGAAGGAAGCCAGTGTTGTGCCCATTCGTGGAACCATCATGCGAATTATGCGGTGGCCCAGTGTAATACGTGGCAAATGCGCATCAACGTAGAGGAGTGTTATTATGCGTGATTCAAACAAAAACGGCAGCCTTTTCCGTCGCTGTACCACTTCCTTAAACACGTTGACAATATTAAACATTTAGGAGTACATTTCTAGTTCGACTGTTCATAAAATAAATATACGGACTACTAGCCAAGCAAAGCCATATGCTGTATTAAATTTTTCAAGCGAAACTTCAAAACTGACGCATCCTTCACACGGTCTGGTGATGCTGGGCCATTCCTGCAATCTACTTGCCGACCCGATCTCGACCTCGTGGGAGAAGCCCGGGCACTGGCCAGGAATGCGTGGTGGACCGTGCTGCATGGGTGGCCGCCAGCAATGAGGCCCAAGACTAAGGGCTAACCACTCGCGCGCTTCGGTACATATCATACTATTGGTTTGGTTTATGGGGTTTAACGTCCCAAAGCGACTGAGGCTATGAGAGACGCCGTAGTGGAGGGCTCCGGAAATTTCGACCACCTGAGGTTCTTTAACGTGCACTGACATCGCACAGTACACGGGCCTCGAATTTCTCCTCCAAAGAAATTCAACCATATCATACTATTGAATAAAGTTTGTCTACTGCTATATTCGAATGTATACTTGAATCGTGGTGTCGCATATCGCCATGCATCCTCTGGGGTCATGCAAAGTGAACGATGCTTTTCCTCTCAAATAAATAAATAAATAAATAAATGCTTGTGTCCATAGAGCGAACGATGAGGCCAGGTTTGAGGTACCTTTATTTCCTCGCTGTCTTTTTTCTGTCTTCCTTGGGCGTGCAGCATTATTACGAGAGCCAACAAGGCTGCTGTACTGGCCTATATTACTCCTTACATTTGTTATTTTATTAATTTCTAAAAACTGCAATTACTACATAGCGATTTTAGCTGCGTGGCAATGCAAGAGAAAATACAATAGTAAATAAAATGGATGCAAATTAATCCAACTGAAATTACAAGAAATAAACAGGATACAGGCTGACCTTAACAACAACAGGAGGAAAAAATACCCATGAATCTCAATAAAAATTACACACAGTGTTACAACACTGAAGCAGAACACTTTCAGTATACAATAAATTATTTTATCACTGCAAATAAGCTAAACCAATGAAGTTAAAATTGGTGCAGACGACGACGTTGTTATTTTGCTGATTCCCTTTCGATTGTTGTGCGGAGGGAGGATGAATAAATATTGCGTGGTTGTGAGGCTTTCAGGCGTATAAGAACCTAAGACAATCATGCACCAGCTATAGATTTAAAGGACACTGGGGAGGAATAGAGATTAGCCTATATGAGTCAAGTTCCGCGCTCTAATCCCAAAGAGGCCACTCTAACAGAAAAAAAGCCCTTTTAAGCTAGAGAAAAAAACGAAGTGCTGGTGTCGCCCCCACCGGTCAATTTGGCAAGCAAAAATGCATGCGTCGATAGCAATTTTTTTACTCGAATCTCAGAGGCTACGCTACACCTCCATTCATTTCAAAAAGGTAGCAACACGTTCTTTTCAGTGAGGGCGTCACTGGTTTGAATCGACTGGCTGGAAAATATTAAAATCAAATTTCCTCGCATATAAACGCGTGTTTCGCTTCCCCACGAACGTCAACATAGCCAGAAAGATAATAAATTTCTACCAAGAATAGAAATTAGATGCAGTCTTCCTCAGGGTGCCTTTAAGGTCTGTTTCTGTGCGTGGACTTTTCGGTTTGAATATATGTAACATTTAACCTCCCTCTAGCCACTTACGTTCAATTTAACTTAATTTTAATAGCAAGTATATAGATATATAGTAGGAAATAGAAAAGGAGGTCTCGAAGCTGGCCTATCTGGTGGACCTCGAGTTAGAGGTCGGACAAGGACAATGTGTCATATTATATAGGTGAGTATAGATATAGTGAAAACATGAGCAGAAGTTCACATCCAAAACATGTGTTCATTGTCATTTATTTTCCAGCCTTCATTTTTACAGTTGTTTGTAGTAGGATAACAAATACCTGTGTATCTCAGAACTTGGACTTAATCATTGTTTCCAGGAACACTAAATAAATACTACTTCACTGTTTGATTAATTGATTCATTGACTGATTTGTTGATTGCATTAATTGTGATACCTCAACCCTATTCCCTATTCCCTATACCTCAACCCTATTCGCCGCGGTGGCTTGACTGCTGCTACCCAAGCCATGGGCGAGATTTCGATACCGGTTGCGGGCATCGCATTTGTTGAAGGCTAAATACAAGATATACAAAGATGCCCGTATATTCTCACTTCAAAGGCTGAGCGTCTTCCACCTTATTTTCAGTAAATTTGGTCTTCTGCATACATAGAAGACATAGAAGGCTGTGCTAGACGATAAATTCCTTGTCCTTGGCTACACATGTGAAAGTAACCACGTGGCCACTACGGAAGCTTAGCGGGTTCAGTCATTTTTTTCATGCATAGAATCCCCATTGGCGTACTGTTTACACGCGCTTTGAGGCACTGCCAATCATTACTGAAAAGCTGCACACTGCAGACCGTTCTTTTAATTTTTGGTACTCTACTTTCATGTTCATGGTAATTATTTCTCTCGTTTCGTTTCTGCGTCGTGTTGCATAATCAACACGATAACAAGAAACCCTATAGGTTGCAAAGAAACGACAAGCCACGAACAGGCCAAGTTTTTGATGTTTAGTACTGGTAGCTATTTGCTACATAGGGCAATCAGGCAACACAAAATAGTGCTCACCAAATGAAGCTTGCCGAACATCGACCGCAGTCAACCCTCTCCTCTGTCGCAACCACATGCTTTCATCGTCCATGCTTTCATCGACGGTTCTCTCTGCTTGAGCAATGATTCTTTAAGCATGATGTGTGAAGCAATTAATTACACTGCTCGGATAATGCGACACGAGATAATGCTATATACTGATCAATTCGCGCTACAAGGAACATGCGCTTCGTCCGTTTGTGTTTCCGTGTGTATGTTCCTTTTAGTGCGAATTGAGCAGTATGAAGCACCAACTAGCTCCCGCTCTTGCATTGTTAAGAGATAATGCTCACTATACCCAAGCGGCCCAGGTAATCAGCCTAGTATTGGAAATGGATTTCCGCTATGGTTCTTCGTGGAACCGGCCTTTGCCAATACATTTTCAATATTCGGCCGATTAGCTGTGCTACTGGGGCAGCTCTATAGTTCGTGTTCATCCGCGAAACCTAGAAAAGAGTTATTAACAGAGAGCTTGTACTCCTGGACCAGTAGGGAACTACCCTGGAAGATTTTTTTTTTCTCTTGTGTAATAAAGTTGTTTCTATCCGTCCATACTACCACAGTTACTCCCTCTTGTTTGTTTCTTTCTAAACAAACGACTTCTTAAGACTGCCGTCAGTAGTAAGTTGCAATACTTTGCACACAAACAACGGTAAATAAAGCGGCTGAAATCCAGAATGATGCGCTTCGATTAAACATAGATTAACGCAATCAGCCCCTGGTACTCTTGCAATGTCCCAACAATGTCCCAACAAACGCATACCTTCATCGTCGATTCTGTCTGCCTATAAGCAACGGTTCTTCAAGTATGATGTGCGAATCAAATCATCACACTGCGTGGCTCGAACAGTACTCCCCTGCGCCAAGTTCGTCGCCTCTTCTCGTTCACAAAGACCACACAGCCAACCTAGTGGATCTCGACCTCCAACTAGAGTACTCTTATGTAATGGTGACCCTCCTACCAGTCCGCCGCAGGGACCCACCGTTGCATATACTCAACGTGTACTGCTCTCCCAAACTAAAGCGAGTGACTTTTGCGGACCTCTTTAGCCGCGCGCTAAGAGTAGCGGGCCGCGATCCCCTGCTGATTGTGGGCGACTTTAACGCTCCCAGTCAGCAGTGGGGGTATCGCAAGGAGGAGTCGCGCGGGCGTAAGCTGGCGGAGCTTGCGTCCACGTTGGGCCTCACCCTCCACACGGACCCTGTCCACCCAACCCGGCTAGGAAATTCCGTGACACGGGATACGTGTCCGGACTTAACCTTCACTCGCAACATACGACACGCAGACTGGCTCAACACCGAGGAGGCCCTCGGTAGCGACCACTGCATCATTTACACTACACTACGCACACGCCCCCTCAAGCGTCCCAGAACACAAGCCCATATCCCAGATTGGACGAAATTCAGGCAAAATTTTAACTCACTTGATAATACACCCATTTCCGCGCAAGGCTACACAGCATGGTCCCAACAGCTGCTGGCACACCTTTCCTCGCATGAAACACACATCCAGCTCTCAGAGGCGGTCACGGACGTGGATAACCACCTTCTACACCTCTGGGAAGCCCGTCGCAGCCTCGTGCGCCGTTGGCGACGCCAGAAACACAATAGAAAGCTTAAAGCTCGAATTTCCGAGCTTACCCAGAAAGCGGCAGAGTACGCGGCCCAACTCGCCGACTCCAACTGGGTAGATAGATTTAACACGGCCGCGCGACAAATGTCCAGCCGAAACACGTGGCGTCTCTTTCGAGCCCTAATCGACCCAACCCAAACACGAACCGAAAAACAAAAACATTTGCAGCGAGCCCTGGACGCTTTTCCTGGCAACACGACTCAACTGGCACAGAAACTTCGGGACCAGTATCTGTGTACAGCCCAAGACCCCCGTGGATCTGTGTACTCTTGTGCAGGCAGAGAGAACACGGAGCTGGATCAACCTTTCCAGCTCCATGATCTGCGGGCGGCTCTCGCCAAAATGAAACGGGGCACTGCGCCAGGACGGGATAAGGTCACCTTCAAGCTTTTGACGAACCTGCCCGACTTGGCATACCAGTCCCTCCTGGAATACGTCAGTGCGATTTGGTGCGGGGACACCCCCTGCCAATCGAATGGAAAACGGCTTTGGTCACTTTTATTCCTAAAGCTGGCAAACCAATTGACACAAATAACCTCCGCCCCATCTCTCTCACCTCATGTGTGGGCAAACTAATGGAGACGATGGTGCGGGATCGGTTATCTACATATCTTGAACACAAACAACTCTTTGCGAGCACCATGTTCGGATTCCGCCCACACAGATCCGCACAGGATGTCCTCCTGCAACTCAATCGGGAAGTCCTTGACCCCCTCGAATGCCCCCATAATGACCGGGTAGTACTCGCCTTGGATCTTAAAGGGGCATTTGACAATGTAACACATGACATCATACTCACTAACCTAAGTCTCACCGACTGTGGCCTCAACACATTCCAATACATAAGCCAATTTTTAATGGATCGTCAATCCTACATTCGAATTCAAGATAGAGACCATGGTCCTTACCTACTCGGCACGTAGGGAACCCCTTAAGGCGCGGTACTTTCCCCGCTGCTCTTCAATCTGGCCATGATGCACCTGCCGGCCCAGCTGAGTGGTGTCGCCGGCGTGCAGCACGCCCTGTACGCCGATGACATCACTCTGTGGACCAAGCAGGGCAGCACAGGAGACATTGAAACCAGCCTGCAAACAGCGGCGACGATAGTAGACCGCTACGCCCGCCGCTGTGGTCTTCAATGTTCCCCTCAAAAATCAGAATTTGTGCACCTTCGCCCCTCACAGAAGTGCACAACTAAAATATCTCTCTCTCTTGAGAGTGGTCCTATACGCGAAAGTGATGAGATACGGGTACTCGGACTCTACATCCACAAACACAGGCGGCCAGACACTACATTGGCCAAACTCCGTAAGGTGGGGGACCAGGTGGGCCACATGGTCCGCCGGGTTTCCAACAAACGCGGAGGGTTACGAAGTAACGATGCCTTGCGGCTGGCAAACGCCTTCGTAACTAGTCGAATTCTCTATTCGACTCCTTATCTCCACCTACGGAAACAAGAGGAGGACGCCCTTGAGGTCATCCTTCGCAAAATTGTTAAACGTGCCCTTGACCTCCCTATCACTACTTCAAACAGCCGGCTTATGGCTCTTGGGGTGGTGAATACTTTCCGGGAGCTCCGGGAGGCGCACCTTACAAACCAGTACACGCGCTTGTCGCTAACGGAGTCGGGTCGCCGCCTTCTTGCTCGACTCCATATCCAACACACCCCTCCAATGGAAGACAGGTTTCGCATCCCGAAACTGTGGAGACGTGCCCTCCACGTGCGGCCTCTTCCAGGAAACATGTCACATGAAGACCTTAATGATCGGCGCCTGGCACGAGCGGAAGCGCTAGCCCGATATTATGGGAACAAAACAGGTGTATACTACGTGGACGCCTCCGGCCCTCACCACGGGGGAGGGTACACGGCCGCGGTAGTTCACAACAGCAACACAGTTAACGGCCTAACTTTCAGAGCCCGCAGTGCAACACAAGCAGAAGAGGTCGCGATTGCTCTCGCGGCCTCACATTCCAATTCAAAATACATAATCACCGACTCGCGAGGGGCCTGTCGGAACGTCGAACAAGGCTGCACTCCCTTCCTAGCCTATCGAATATACCAAAATTGCATACGGGATACGGACCCCTCACGCCGTTACCTCATATGGGCCCCTGCTCATCAGGGGTTGGCAGGAAACGAGGCAGCAGACGCAGCCGCCCGCGCGCTCTCTCACCGGGCTGTTTTCTCCTCCCCATCCGATCAGGAACCCGATTTTAATCCGGTCTATACATTCAAAGATATTACAACATATCAAAATTGGCATCGCCTTTACCCTAGCCCATGTAAAGGCCTGAAGAAGGCGGATGAGCGGCTCCTTCTCCGCCTTCTCACCAATACATTGCTGTGCCCGGCAGCGCTAAAACATTTTGACCCCTCCTTTAGCGGCAGCTGCCCACACTGTAGTGCAGTGTCTTCTGCCACCTATCACATGGTGTGGGCCTGCCCCTCCAACCCCGCTATTCCCCCCAACCCCAACCCAACCCGGGAGGACTGGGAGGCGACCCTGCTCGGCTGCCACGACTTACAGGCCCAACAAGCCTTAGTCGGGCGCGCCCGGGCGGCGGCGACCGCCACTGGGGTCCCATACTAGGGACCTCCACCTAGTGTTTGTAAGGATCGGTCCCTTACGGGCTGATCCAAACATACCTCCTGTTCATTCGTAATAAATGTTTTCACCACCACCACCAAAACCGCGCAAGGCAATAGGCCCAACATTTGCAAATGGATGGTTTCGTTCTGGTCCTCTATGGGGCCGACCTTTGCCAATGTATTTCCAATACTGGGCCGATCACCTGTGCTGTTTGGGCAAGGCACGAGTCTCGTGCTGCATCTGCTGCCTCCGGCTGGCTGTTCTGTCCTGCTCCGTCCTGACAGCTGCCTGTGTTGGTTGCTGCCATCTACAGTCGGATACAGCTTAAGTCTGCAGTGAAGCCCCACCCACATTCAGGACCATTGCACAGAATTCCTCCACGACGAAAAAGTAGCCCGTTGTTGAAACTTTTCTTGTATACCTGAATAAAAAGCGTATCACAAGAAAAGAAATGATAAGCTCTAGACTTTTCGTACCTGGCTTGTTTAAGATAGTCAAACATTAAAAAGCTGACTTCTTTTACAGTTGCGATTGGCCAGTGGAGTAATACAGGACGCCACAGTATGTGGCCCAGTGTTATCAATGGCTGCTTTTTACGTTGTATCCTACTAATAAGGACGGAAAACTGGGCCAGTTGGTGGGGATTCATACTTTCAACTGCGCAAAAAAACACGGACACAAGGTAGAAGGCACGACACGAGCGCAGACTATCAACAAAATTTTTATTTCAGTAATCAGGTGCTTATAAACGCTAAAAAAACCCAGGGCACAGACGCATAGAAACAAACGCAACACAATCACGAACTTTGGCGCGTGCACTGTCAATTCATTCAACAAAACAAAAACCCCAAAAAAAGGAAAAACCAACAGGTGGCATCCGCTCAGGCCAACGTTCCGTACTTCCTACTCGTGCAGGGATAATTGCATAGAAAAGGTATCTCCACATCCAGCAGGTCGACGGAAGGCGAAGCGACGCATGTATCTCCTTTTTTCTTGATGAGATATGCTTCCACTATCTCCCTGCATATCTTGTCTCGGTGTCTGAATAAGATTGTGGTCTTATTCAGATGCGGAAAGCATCCCTGGCAATTCCTGCAGTGCAATGCAAGGTTAGACGAGACCGCGCCCTTCAAAGGCCTACGGTGCTCCGCCATCCGCTCATTAATACATCGGCCCGTCTGGCCGATGTATGACCTACCACACTTTAGGGGGACTTCATAAGCCACCCCCGTGTTACACTCAGTGAATCTGTTTTCCTTCCTATGCGCTACCGTGCATCCAACCTTTCTTCTGTGGCCCTCTGGCTCAAGCTTGTTGCGTACAGCGCTACAGACCCCCGCCAGCTTATTCCTTGCGGTGAAAATGACGGTTGCTCCATATCTAGCCCCCACTTTTTTATCCTGTGCGAAATTCCGTGAACGTATGGAATCCCTACAATTCGTCCTTTTATGTTCTCTTTTTGAACACCCGCCCTCCCTGTCTCGGCTAAGATCCTCTCAGTGATCTGGCCGAGAACAAGCTCAGGATAGCCGGCTTCCTTCAACCTCCTTATTTGTGCTTGGAAGCTGGCCTAGGGTGGTTCCGGACATCGTCCAAGGGTGGTTCCTAGGGTGGCTCCTTGGGTGGTTCCGGACATCGTCAAAATTTTCAGGGAAAGGGGCGATGGCTTGAAGTTCACCTTTGAACTACCAAGCCTGAGTACTCTTCAGTTCCTGGACCTGAGTATCGAGTGCCTTGAAAAAGGAGTATGTTGGAAGTACCACCCTCGGACCACAAAACCACTCCTGAACTATGGTTCTGGGCACTCCAAACTGATTAAGGCTGGCATAGTGACCTCCTGTCTGAAAGCTTCCCTGGAAAAATCCTGTGAGCATAGGGTTCAGGCCAGCTTCCAAGCACAAATAAGGAGGTTGAAGGAAGCCGGCTATCCTGAGCTTGTTCTCGGCCAGATCACTGAAATGATCTTAGCCGAGACAGGGAGGGCGGGTGTTCAAAAAGAGAACATAAAAGGACGAATTGTAGGGATTCCACACGTTCACGTAATTTCGCACAGGATAAAGAAAGTGGGGCCAGATATGGAGCAACCGTCACTTTCACCGCAAGGAATAAGCTGGCGGGGGTCTGTAGCGCTGTACGCAACAAGCTTGAGCCAGAGGGCCACAGAAGAAAGGTTGGATGCACGGTAGCGCACAGGAAGGAAAACAGATTCACGTAGTGTAACACGGGGGTGATTTATGAAGTCCCCCTAAAGCGTGGTAGGTCATACATCGGCCAGACGGGCCGATGTATTAATGAGCGGATGGCGGAGCACCGTAGGTCTTTGAAGGGCGCGGTCTCGTCTAACCTTGCATTGCACTGCAGGAATTGCCACGGATGCTTTCCACATCTTAATAAGACCACAATCTTATTCAGACACCGAGACAAGATATGCAGGGAGATAGTGGAAGCATATCTCATCAAGAAAAAAGGAGATACATGCGTCGCTTCGCCTTCCGTCGGCCTGCTGGATGTGGAGATACCTTTTCTATGCAATTATCCCTGCACGAGTAGGAAGTACGGAACGTTGGCCTGACCGGATGCCACCTGTTGGTTTTTCCTTTCTTTGGGGGTTTTTGTTTTGTTGAATGAATTGACAGTGCACGCGCCAAAGTTCATGATTGTGTCGCGTTTGTTTCTATGCGTCTGTGCCCTGGGTTTTTTTAGCGCTCATAAGCACCTGATTACTGAAATAAAAATTTAGTTGATTGTCTGCGCTCGTGTCGTGCCTTCTACCTTGTGTCCGTGTTTTTTTTGCGCAGTTGAAAGTATGTATCATACTATATCAATAAATCCTCTTTTAGTGTGTTCTTTCTTAGCTGCCCATTTATCCGTTTTGTTAGAGGCACGCAGGAAGGCAGCAAATAAATCGTTAATACTTGTTTTATGACATCGGTCAATAATAAAAAGAAAGCGTCAGTCTAACAATTTGTGTAGCGTTTCGCCGCTCTGTCTCTTGCCCGCTAATGCCGATTAACTCGTAACGCTACACAACACTGAGCACCTAAGTGGGTTTTTCTAAACAGTCATTGACAATGCGCAACCAGAGGCTAGGAATTTTTTCCTATTTAAGCAGACTTTTCGCAGGAATCATTCAAAGCTCGAACTTTCTCGGCGAAATTCATTTACTTCCATTTCAGCAATTTTTGGATGTCAGCGAAGTTTTCCGACTGAGTTCCGACACACACATTTATATACAGGGTGTCCCCGCTAAATGTGACACGCTTTTAAAAAAGACGATGTGCCCTAGCCCCGTGAGACCAACTGAGGGTTGTTGCCAGTCGCGTGTCCTAGTCTGCAGTGTTTTTTTGTTATGCAAACTTAATTAATTAGCAGAGACTAATTAGCTAACTTTTTAATTATTGCCTTCAGGAAGAAAGTGTCAATGCAGGAATTGTAGATCCCACATAAAAAACCGGTTGCCGTGTTTGCAATCAAGTACAGTCGCGGGTAAAAAAGATTAGCACACGAGACGGAACACCAGAGCGCCGGAATGACAACGCGTGGCGCTGCGGGTGGCGAAGAGGCTGATTACGAGAGTGCCGGGCCGTTCCCATTCTAAAGTATTAGGGGGGTTCAGTGGACTGCCACGGACAGCAAATTTACTGGCTAAAAGCAGCGCTATCAGCTATTGTTCCCGCGAGTTCCTTTTGACAAACCATCGCGGACATAAATAAACAGTAATAAAAAGAAGCAATCTTTGCTCATGACAACCGAGCCAAAATAAATGCCGCATGCACAGTCACGTAGGGTCGGCACTTCAACGCTCGGGCGGTGCACGCTTGATAAAGCTTACTTCCTGCCGTCCCCCCATAGGCTGCAAACATGGAAGCGGCCCGTTAGGCAGGTCTGCGTACCGCAGCGCCGCGTGGTGAGATATACGAATTCTGATCGCCAATGATCTGTGCTAATATTTTTTGCTCGCGACTGTACCACAGATACAGCTTCTTTTATTTGTCTTGAAAGAAAGCCCGCGAAATACAAAAAGAACCACGTGATAGGGAAGCAGTTTCAGCGCTCCCAGACGACCGGTCAAGCAACGACATTCGCTTATCTTTGCAACGCTGTCCCGAACGGGGTTCGGCGTTTTGCGATGGTTGCGAGATAATCGCCAGCAACTCTCGCATGGGTGCTAGGGCGACCCCTTCTTCAGCGCGTGACGGTGCAAGTACGGCGGCACGGCCACATGCCTATCGCTCGAGGCGAGGCTTCGCGTGAAAAAGCGCTCCATGCGAGCAGCGTTTCACTTCCTTGAAAAACAGCGCCCGCTTACTTTCCACAACGCATAAGCAGTTCCTGGCGCATATCTCGCCACCACCTCAAAACGCCGGACCCTGTTGTCGTTGCTGTCGTTGCTGGACCGGTCGTTTGGAGGCGCTGAAACTGCTTCCCTGTCACGTGGTTCCTTTTGTATTTCGCGGGCTTTCTTTCAAGACAAATAAAAGAAGCTGTATCTGTGGTACTTGGTTGTGATTACGGCAACCGGTTATTTTTCCATGGGATCTACAACTCCTGCATTGACACTTTCTTGCTGAAGGCAATAATTAAAAAGTTAGCAATTAGTCTGTGCTAATTAGTTACTTTGTATAATAAAAAGCTACCGCTGACTAGGACACGTGACTGTCAACAACCCTCAGTTGTTCTCACTGGGCTAGAGAACATCCCCTTTTTTACAAGCTTGGTTTTATTTAGCTGGGACACCCTGTATATGTTTGTGTGAAAGCTGTTCGCAAAGGCCATCTAATTCACTGCTGCTCCGCGGCTGCAGTAGGCGCAAAATCAATAAGTAAATTACCGACAAACATTAAATGGACAAAAAGTGGCGGCATTGAAACCTGCGCACACCAGCTTGGCAGTTAGTGCTGCGTGTCATCGACTAAGGTTCGTTGAACCACATGTGGTTGCCTGCCGTCGCCACCACCTGACATCCAGAGCAATCCGTTTGCTCCCCGACGGCCATTGCCACCGCGCAGCAGTTTTTCGTAGGCGAGGTCACGAACTTGAGACCAGTTCGCGTAAAGGTGGAGCATGCTGTTTGGTTTTGTTAGGCCTTTTGTGTTGTCGAATTCGTTATTACTTGCTACGCATCAGCGCTAACGACGAATAGAATTATTCGGATGAACTTCGCTTCCGGTCTTGTACGAAGATAAGCGAAATGCGCGAGTGCAATGAACTGGCCCGAGGCCGCGAGATTTAAATATAAAGCCCCGCCAGTTCCCTGCACCTCACTCACTGCTTCCAGGGTTTCGGTGTACATCGGTCGTCCGGGTCTTCAACCGCTACCTGGTATGAACGCTGCCGCAAATTACTGTTGAATAATGCGAAAGCATAAGATGGCTATGTTGACGCCGGAAGTGTCCGCAAAATGCGTCGCTGGAGGTTGGTCCCCTGTGATGTCACTGGGGTCCTCGTTCGCGAATTCTTATAGCCATAGGGACAGTTTGTGATAGCGATAGGCTGGTTCGTTTATGGGGGCTTAACGTCCCAAAGCAACCCAGGCTATGTGGGACGCCGTAGTGAAGGGCTCTGGAAATTTCTACCACCTGGGGTTATTTAACGTACACTGACAGTTGGTTATAGCGATGTTGGTATAGCGCTGATGATGATGACGATGACAATAGCGATAGTCGGTGATAGCGATGATGATGATAGTAGTGATGATAGTAATGGCGATGATAGCGATAACAAAAGATCGCGGTTTGCAGTCTGGCATAGGTCGCCAATTCGGGTCCCGTGAAGGTCGTGAGTTCGAGTCCCGCGAAGGTCATAGCTTCGAGTCCAATGAAGCTCATCGGAAGTGAAAAAGGGAGGGGAAAAGGGAGGAAAGGCTTTCGCATTTGCGCTCTTAAGCAGACTTAAATGCAATCCTATACTTTTGTCTTGTACTCTGTCCTGAACGGGGTGTTGAGAAGAGCACAGGGCCGCGGGGGAAAAAAAAGGTAGTGCGAGTTTTAATTCAGTGCACTAGTAAGAAATTTAGCTGTTTTCATTCCAGCGATGTACTATTTGCTTGCTTCGCAGCACCTTATTGATGTGTCTTGCTTTAGGTAAAGCGATAAAAAATGATTACTGATCGTTGAGTCAGCCAGTTTCATCCCCGTTATTACACTGAACGGAAGTTTGCTCACTAGAGACACATGCAGTTATCGCTTTTAAAAATTGTTTCTACACGGTCGATAAGTGTGTAATTTCCATCACTGAGCCCTTTTAGTGCATGCGCGCACATAATTACAAGGTTATGCGGTTGACGTGAGTTTTGTTAAAATGTGTATTTATTTCATGTACAGCCTCTGGAATCACCAACGTCGAAATGAAGTTCTGCATTTTCATCGCTTTGGCTGCACTGATATCCGTTAGTAAGTGCTACTTCTGCCTCTTCATAGCCAAGCACATGAACAGGACGATAACATATGCTAAATCAAATGTATTAGTTTATTCCGTTAGGAATGAAAGATTTGTATCAGATATCTTGTTAGCAGTTAAATGTGCTGTATATACAACCCGATCACCAGAGGGAAATAACTAGAAGAACAATAATGGGGTGGAGCACATATGGCAGGTTCTCTCAGATCATGAATGGCAGTTTACCAATATCCCTCAAGAGAAAAGTACACAACAGCTGTATCTTACGTGTACTCACCTAAGGGGCAGAAACGTGGAGGCTTACAAAGAGGGTTCAGCTTAAGTAAAAGACAACGCAGTGAGCTATGGAAAGAAAAATGATAGGTGTTACGTTAATAGATCGGAATCGGGCGGAGTGGGTGAGAGAACAAACGCGGGTGAAAGACATTCTGGTCGAAATCAAAAGGAAGAAATAAGCTTGGGCAGGGCATGTAACGCGAAGGCAAGATAACCGCTGATCCTTAAGGGTAACGGTGTTGATTCCAAGAGAAAGAAAGCTTAGTAAGGGGCGGCAGAAAGTTAGGTGGGCGGATGCTACAGAGAGAAATAACGACTCATTACCTTCAATATTTCCACAACAGTATGTTACAATATTCCAATATTCAAAATTTTTGTCCAAATGGGAAGAAGACGCCCAGTGTTTTTTAGTTAGTTTCCGAGAATCGGCAGAGCATTCTCCACACAAAATCTGGCCTAGGGAGAGATTTTATACATCCTCCACATGGGTTGCAACTGTCCTGAGCACATTGGAGCCTATAATTCTCGGGACCTAAGATATGAGCAGTGAAAAGCGACGCTGGCTCACACAGAGCTCCCCATTCAGCCAAATCTGATCGGTCGAGCTTGGAGGGCCGTCCTCGAGGATGGTTTCCTGGAACTGGGAGCACCACCCGTGTAATCCCGCGGAGCCATTAATTTTACTCTCTCTCTCTTTTCGACAAGCGCCACTGGGTGTTGGCAGTCCACGCTTCATTAACGCGGTTTTCAGTGCACGACTAACCAGTGTGTCTCTTCCCTTTCAGGTCACGGCTACGGTAAGCTGAGGGGTGAGTTCGACGCCACTTTTTTTTTTTTTTTGCAGAGCCGAACATTTTGAACAGATTTTTACGAA
Organism: Amblyomma mixtum; assembly: GCF_055824585.1. Lineage (NCBI taxonomy): Eukaryota > Metazoa > Arthropoda > Arachnida > Ixodida > Ixodidae > Amblyomma > Amblyomma mixtum. Next base: position 157,739,768 of record NC_143015.1, on the reverse strand, counting down.
AAGTCGGCTTGGTGCAGCGATTAATGTGTAAATTCGATAAGATTGCGTCATTTTTTCTTTCCTTGATACATATATACGTGAACAAAATTTACCCTTTTAAGCGTTAAACAAGTTTGTCAACTCTATTATACGGGCGAGAGCTCTTAGACTGCAAATGCTGCTCGGAGCGTACGTGTTCGAAGCCTATGGTAATTGACTATATATTATGCAGAATTTACATTCGTACACTGCGTGTATTGTTTACGCCAATTTTGTCCAGCAGTGCGCACCTATAAATAAAAACTTTGGTCAAACAGTAGGCGATGGTTTTAAGGTAAATTATCAGTTCCTATCGTGTCTGTAGGTCTCTGTGGGTCTGACTGGCCTCAAAGTTTGCCTCAAGACCCTATACTCAAAAAACAATAATACGCCTATGTGGGAGTAAAAGGGTTTAAACTGTCCTCTAGCGCAATTCCTTTTATGAAAGGGTGTGTGCTAGAGGACGACTTTACTCCCTTTTTAATCCTTTCTATTCAGAGTGTAGCAACTGCGGTGAGCTGCCGCTTTATTCGGAGCACGATGTGCTACTCGAAGGGTGACATATACTGCTCAGCCTTGTAGCAATGTACCAATGTACAGAAAGTAGATTGAGGATGAAAGTAACCTCGCCTGCTCCACTAAAGTACCGCGGATAAAGCCATATTATGTCTCACCGTGGCAAAATTAAGCGATTTCGCATGTTCTAGAATATGATTGTCAAAACACGTTGCCGCAATGCCTGCCTTTGATCGCATAAAGTTCTCAAGTGATGGTGGGAGCAGGGCATTCGAGAAATCTTTGAGGCTTACGTGGCCGTAAAGAGAGGCAGCGGATGCATTCTAACCACTTCCTTATGTCTTTTTGGTGACTGAGTAAGACACCTAAACACCCACCGCGATAGGTAACAAGTCTTCTTTGCTGTGGTGAAGACTTACGTGCTGCCTTGTATTTTTGTCGTCCCTCGACCATACATATTTCCTCTCACGGAAATTGAAGGCCTAAGTAGATATCGAGCAATCACGATATTCCTTTCTTCGCACTTTTACTCGGTCTGCTAGCTGCTTCAAGAGTATGTCCTACCGACTACCCTCTCCGTCACCAACTAATCTAATTATCGGCCGTGGCCCTGGCACATACACTTTCAATTTACATATTTTTCAGCTTTCGACAGGCAAATATACAAGCTTAAGCATATGTGGCCTTTACTACCATTTCTTTCTTCTTTTTAGTGCACTCCTAAAAACTTACTAAACCTACCTTCTTAAGTGTACTGCTTGAAACCATTGTGACAAGGCCAGAACTGGTGTGAACTGTCGCAAATTATTTGCAGTGAGTCGCTTGGGCGCGGCCTAGCGACTAACCACATATTAAACCTATTTAAGCTGTCAATCCTGGCTCTAACTTCCTTTTTCTTCCAGGCCCTCACCGCCACCAACCGCACCAGGGCTCTGAACAACGTGGCAAGGTCGACGTGCAAGGTGAGCCCCGTTGCTCTGTTGTCAAGCCTAAATGCCTCCATCCAACTATCATCCAAAAACACCTGATTGCTTAACGTCGCTCTTTTGCGTAGCCTTCCTCGTTATAGGCTTCCTGTGAACTCATACTTCTCCGTCGCGATGTATCGCTACCAAGGTTTTCTAACAGGTGGTGCTAACAATGCATACGCGCATGACTTTTCCAGCTGTAACCGCGTCATGCACCCGTAAATGTCTGGATGTCCTCAGCCCACCTCGGGACGAACAGTAGAACAATAACAGCTTCATGATGCCTTTTCACGTACAGGCCGCAACCATGAGCACCCTCCCGGTTTTGGTTCCGAAGATGACCACCAGGCTGAACGCGGTGAGTACTGAGACACAGCGATTAGCGGAAATAAGTTTCGTGTCCTTTAACCTTTCTTAACTCGGTGGTGCATTGAGGAGAGCGAGAGAGAGAGAGAACGGAAAAAAGTTTGTTAACCAACCTAGGTCTGATGTGGAATTAAGTACACCGGTTGAAGGTGAATTCTGAAGATGGATCAAAATTGAATAAGGCTACGACGTATACAACGCAAGAAACGTCGATCAGAGGCATATTACAATATAAAGAACAACATACGGTAGCTAAACACTTAAAAACCTCCTGCCAAGTCTGCTAAGTGGCCTTTATTTAAATATAATTGTTCTAGAAACCCCCACATACAATAAACTGAATATTTTTTGCAACACGACACTACATTGGGATTATAAAACAAATTCACCATTTTATTTGTTGGTTGCTGCATGCCCTCCAAGCATTGTATCTTCCATACGGCAAGTATGCATCCGTAAACCTCTTCTGTATAACCTGTTAGCTTCTCCTATATTTTATAGATGTCTTTAAACTGGTGTGATCCACTGTTTCGCTACCAAAGGTAGTGGCCGGGTTAAGAAGACGAGCCAGCTACTCAAGAGACAGGTTCTATTATGGTCATCCTGGCACAAAGTATATTGTGGTGATCACAGATTTAAAATAATTACAAATTCGCGGCTGTATAGTAACTGTTACCACATGGTTGGTATATCACCTCGTTCAGTTATACCGGTGGGCGGAGTGCCGCAGGCGAACGGGTTCATATTTATATTCTCAGGTAGCGCGGTTTTGCCTGAGCGTTTAAGTATGTGGTCGCCGGAGAGGCAGCAGGGCAGCGACTTATACCCCTGTCACACGGGCATTTCGAAGGCCCTCGAATCGATAGACTATCGACTCGAAGGCGATCGAGCGCTGCTACACGGCCAGTTTGAATGGCCATCGAGTCAATAGTCTATCGAGTCGACGGAGCAGCCCGGAACTCTATAGAGATTTCGAGGGCCTTCGAGCGTTGCCCAAGATTGCTAGCATTGCTTCGAACGACAACAAACATGGCGGCGCCCTTCAAAGCCGGACCCCTCGCTTCGGACCGAATTCTCGCTGTTGCTGCGTTTTTCTGTCCGTTCACTGGTCATAAATGGGGCACCGGTCTTTCGCTTCGTCTCGTCTTGCCTACAAGAAAACGTATAAGTGATAAATTTGCTTTATTTTTTATTCAGAGTGACGATTATGCCGCTGCTAGGCCTAAGAGAGTCGGTTTGTTGACAGTAATGGTTCCCGTTTTCACCACCAGATGGCGCCACTAGAGGCTGAGTTTATTTTTGCGTCTCTGCTAGCATACGCTGTACTAAATGTGGAATGCGCCTGCGTTTAGCGTACGTAAGCGTGCATACGCTCGTGGTACGTAGACAGCATAAATTTATGCTCTTTTCTCACTGTATCTGTGTACGCCGCGAGCGGTGACGTGGTGCGCACAGCGAGAAGCAGCAGCGGCGCGGCCGTTCCAACTCGCCCGGGCATCAACAGATGAGAACAGGTCCTAGTTTTTGCGGCGAGCGAATCCGCTTCGCTTGCCGGATTTTTGAACAAGTGTGAGCACGCCTTATGACTGCAAGAAAGTGTATTTCAACATTTAGTTAAGTTTTAGTTCAGCCAGGAGTGACGCCTATACTTTCTGTGATTGCGAGGCATGGCTCGCCTTTGAGGCTAAACTTTTCCCCCTAAGGAAAGGGGGAAAACCTGTCCCAAACAAGGGCATCATTCTGTGCTCTGGTGACAGAGGTCCGAATCCAAAAAGATTTACAGATGGGGGGGACACAGTTGCAGGTAGTTGTCTAGTTTTTCCCTGACGTGTTCCGGGTGCTTGTTGGAACAAGGGAGGGACATAACACTTCTGCTTCATCGACGAGTGGTGGTCGTAGCCAGCGCATAGAACCCTGCGCCAAAACCTCAGCAGCGGGACGCCTTCAGCAACCCCCAGTATTGCTAGGAAGTAGGTGAACAGTACGTCTAGACTTCCGTAACATGTCCGCTGACATTTCAACTGCAATCTCTTTATGGTGCTGTTCTGTACAGGCCGCTACGGCAGCCGACACCACAACCGTGTCCAGATGGCCCACCAGGAACAGGGTGAGTACATGGATGTAGTGGTTAGCGGAAGTATGGTTTTGTTTATGGTTTACGAGGACTTAACGTTCCAAAGCGACTCAGGCTATGCGAAACGCCGCAGTGAAGAGCTCCGGAAATTTCGACCACCTGGGGTTCTTTAATGTGCACTGATATCGCACAGTACACGGGCCTCTAGGACTTCGCCTTCGTAGAAATGCAACCGCCGCGGTTGGGATCTTTCAGGTCAGCAGCAGAGCGCCATAACCACTGAGCCAAAGCGGCGGCTGGTTAGGCTGGTTAGCAGAACTAATATGAATCTATACGGCTCTGGCACTACTAGATGCTAAAGTATTCACCCTGGTGTGTGTATAGCTCTTAAAGATGCACATGGCAGTTTAGAACGTGAACGTCCATCCAGCGCTGGCACTGCAGGTAACATACTGTAAAGCGATCTACCAACATTTCCCAAAGCCATATTCGAAGCGGCCCACTGCGCCTTCATTTCAACTTCACGAATCTCTAAACATGCACCGCGGGTTCAGTGCAAACCCGCCTGAGAGCCACAGCCTCTGGGAAGGGAGTAAAACCTGCAACCTACGCTCGGCAGCAGAATATCCCGAATGATCAAGCCGCTCTTGGAAGCGCTTATGCAACGCTTTGCATGGTGGGGTCCTTACAAAAATGGTCTATAGACAGTCTATAGACTTCTTATAGACTCGATTGCCTTCCTATAGATGTTTCGTTTTGTATGTTCATTGTCTATAGACTGTCTATAGAGAAAAGTCGACTAAAAGGGTATGACCATAAATCTATAGATTGTGTATAGACTGTCTATGTCATTTGTATTGCCTACACACAGTTCTCTAGGATCTGTCTATAGAGAGTCTATAGACTTTATAGACAGAAGTCTATGGACAGCCTATATAGGCTGTCTAAAAATTTTTGTAGGGGTGGTGTAGTGTTTACTGCATCTCTCCGTACTGGCAGTGTCCCTCTAATTGCATAATGTTGCCCTCTCATGCAGGCCGTAACCATGAGTATCCTGTTGACAACAATCTGCAGCAGGGCTACCAGGCAGAGCGGGGTGAGTTAAAGTGGGTGGCGACTAGTGTAACTTACTGCCCCGTCATACAATACTGCGACAGTAAACATCCGATACCGGTTTACATATAATCCTAGCACTTTTACATCATGCGAGCTCGTCCAAAGACGTACAAAGCACTGAGCTGACTACATTTGTTCATTCTATAACAGCGCTTCATTCCACTGCCTGACATAAGAAAGCACCGTGTCATATGTCATTAAATGCACTATCCAGGACTCTAGAGCGCCCGGAACACGCTATTCGTGAAGACCGCGAACGTACAATTTCAGTCTGCAGTCGGTTTACGTAGTCACCTACGACTCTGAATATTCTTGTAACAGCCTGACTGACGCTGTTAGACAATGAGTAAAAGCTGACGCCCCGTTGAATGTGCCGATGTCTCTTCAGGCTTTGCTCGGAGTCAGAGGACTTACTTGCTTCTTACGGAAAACCTTCATTATGTTTTTATGTGTGCTACCGCTTTCATCTTGAGTACGGCAAGATACATTACTAGACACACATGTCCAGTCAACGTTAAAGGCACCTTGAGGACAACTTCATCTACTCGTTTTTTTTTTTTTAGTAAAATTGTGTGGCTTTGCGTATTATGACACTTTTCACTTTCGCTTGGCAGCGAAATGTATTTACCGCAGGGAAATTAGTAACCGAAAATGAAATATCCCTTCTCCGCCCTCGATTCAAGCTCGTAACGCTGTTCGTCATTACATCGAAAGCATTGGGCGCTACGCGATCGCTCGCAGGAAGTAGGTGGCGATGTAATCTTACCTAAGTTTGGTTTGGTTTATGGGGTTTTAACGTCCCAAAGCGACTGAGGCTATGAGAGACGCCGTAGTGGAGGGCTCCGGAAATTTCGACCACCTGGGGTTCTTTAACGTGCACTGACATCGCACAGTACACGGGCCTCTAGAATTTCTCCTCCAAAGAAATTCAACCGCCGCGGCCGGGATCGAACCCGCGTCTTTTGGGTCAGCAGCCGAGCACCATAACCGCTGAGCCACCGCGGCGGCCTAATCTTACCTAAGTGATACTAAAAAAAATCTGCATGGAGACCTAATTCTATATTGTATTGGCAATGCGATAGCTTTACCGGAAGTGTGCGAATGGTCTCAGGAAGTGGCGCAAGTGACTTACTACCGGTCTGGTGAGTCACTTCTGGTCACTTCCGGAAGAAACTTCCGGTCTGGTTACGTCACTTCCGTCAAGCTAATAAGAATGCTCCCTAGTGACGTACTCTTACGTTATAAAACCTCCATTTTTATTGAAAGTACAATCTTTCTAGTTGAAACAAAGTAATCAATGAATATAGACGAACTCATATTTCTTTTGACCATTCCTTTACATGGTTCTTTATCTTCTACTTTTTAACCTAAATGCTCGGACTCCGACCGGGGGTGGTGTGGAGAACACTTTCATTTCGACCTGAGTTATCTCTGTGATCTGCACTCTACAATGAGGTGACGCATGGAAGCAGTATGAATTTTGACCATAACTAGTGGGCGATCGCCACAGCCGGGGTGCAGAACTTGCGACTTGCGCTCCGTAACAGACCACCAGCGAGTCGCTCCTTCGGGTTTCCTAGTGGGCAAAAGAAACGGCGTCAATAACTGAGCCCCATTGCAGCTACAGTGCAACCTTAATCGGCTGATGATTCGTGTCTTGCAGGCCGCAACCATGAGCACCCGACCAGTGAGGATTTCCAAGAAGGCTACCAACGAGAACTCGGTAAGTACTTTACAATAGTGCGGTGATAGGAGCAAACAAACTGCACCTCAGTTACTCTAACATTTTAGCAGACTAATGAATTCACGACGCCCAGTCATGACTTTAAAAAAATTCAAAGGGCACTTTGTCTGAAGGGCTTAGAGGCGAAAGCGCTTTCCGCACCACTTTTGACTGCCTCTGTGGCACTGGTGACGTCATCACTGGATCACGTCACACCTGATTACTGACTAATTACTAATAATAAATTACTGATTAACGGCTAATTACTGATTGATTACAAAATACTAATCAACTGCTAATTAATGACGCTTAAGCTTCGCCTAAGAAAGAGAAAGAGGGGCCGTAATGAAGAAAATGAAAATTGTATATGAGGATAGGAAATTACGCAGTAACTGTCTGACATATCCAGGTGGACACCCGTCATCCGTTTGTAGAGGAAGTGAGGAAGTGGGAGTGAAAGAAGAAAGAGGAAGAGGGTCCGTAATGAAGAAAATGAAAAGTGTATTTGAGGAAAGGAAAGCACGCAGTAACTGTCTGACATATCTAGGTGGACACCCGTCAAAACGTGACACCTCTGCTGACAAGCTTCTACTGACAGCCTTCTGTCGGCAACGGTTAGACATTAAAGGCTTTCGCCTTAATATACCAGGTGCTTCAGCGAACACTTTCAAAAATTCTCATAAGTAAAATTTTCTTGGTAAAGATATGGCTTTTGCAGCATAGTATTAAAAATGTTGGCGGACACCAGAAAACCGGTGAATCGTATTAGGTAGTAAACTGGTTCACTAATTTTTAATAATTAACTTTTTAGCTACTACAGTTAGGCGCCTAGTGGCAATTAGATATTTGTAGCCGGTCGTTAGTAATGGCCATATCAGTTTTTAGAATTTCGAAAACGCAATTACTCTCACCGCTGTGGCTCGACAAAGTTTGGCTGCATCGGGCGAAAAATACATGCGCTATCGAAAGCATGCAGGCAAAGCATCCCCTCCAGTGCACGTAACTAGTCGAAAAAGCCAAATTTTGTAGAGCCGCAGCGCCGAGGATAATCGCATTTTCGAAATTCTAAAAACTGATTTGGCTATTACTAACGACCAGCTACAAATATCTAATTGCAACTAGGCACCTAACTGTAATAGCTAAAAATTAATTATTAAAATTTAGTGAACCAGTTTACTACCTAATACGATTCACCGGTTTTCTGGAGTCCGCCAACATTGGTAATACTATGCTGCAAAATCCATATTTTATCAAGAAAATTCTACTTATGAGAATTTTTGAAAGTGTTCGCTGAAACACCCGGTATTGTTACGCGAAGTAGTAGCCCTTTTTATTGGGGCGCCATGCCCAGTTGAAAAAAAAAGACAGGGCCGTGTCAAAAGTACGACAAAATTGTCTGTAGTTTTCTTGTGAGAGCTTTCCCTGTTGTTTTCTAGTATTTTTCTATAGTACGCTTTTCTAGTCTCTAGTTCTCTAGTACTTACCTGTAGCAACTACACAATACTGGGTTGTTGCTACAAGTTTCTAGTCAAGAACTTTAAAGGAAGTCTGTTTGGTCTATAGTGTTTTTCAACTCGGTGGCGCCATACTTTAAACATTGACATAAAGGTTCCTGGTGCATCGATCTGTTCTCGCTTCGGCGAGCGCGGCTTCGGCCGCTTATCTGTTTTTTGAGCAGCGTCCGCTCCGGCGGACGCAGTTGTTGCTGCGACGCGCGTCTTTCCTTTCCTCTCTCTCTCATTCCTCTGATCTTTTAACTCTCCTCTATCTGCACGTGGCAGCGGTGGTGGTTCGGCTCGAGCCAGTAGCAGGCCCGTGCAATTTCCTTTTCATCCTTCTCTCAGTCACAACAACAACAACAACAACAACAACATGCATGGCCTTAATACCGCGCTAAACCAAGCTGCACAACAGCGGTGAAGCATGACTGGTACTACCCTGTGCTGGCAGTGCAACTTTAATCCGTTGATCTTTTCCTCTCATACAGGCCGCTACGGAAGCCGTTTTCACCACAATCGTTTCCAGCAGGGTCAGCACGGAGAACGGGGTGAGTCCAGGGACGCAGTACTTAATTACCGGAGGAACTTGGGGGAGGAAATACTCTATTCCATGACTACAGCGCAACGAACGGGACAAGAAGAAGGACACAGGCAGGTACACAACATGCTGTGTTGTGTGTCTGCCCGTGTCCTTCTTGTCCCGTTCGTTGCGCTGTAGTCATGGAATATCGGAACCAACTCGCTCAGCAACTTACCTTGTCGGAAACGCTCTAGCGCTAGCAACGATCGATTCATTAAAGTAGGTCCTTTCATATGCACCCTTTATGTGCCCTTTACACTGGGCATCAGTGCGGGAGTATGGCCCGATCGCTACCACAGCGGCTTAGGCGGATGTACAGGGCGTATCACCTAAGGTTTTTATGCGAAGCATATTACTAGGGCTACATGCGAAGCATATTACTAGAGCTACACTACAGCCCGTCGAGCGCGGCGGTGGAGCTACCATTGACCTTTAGCGTGACCACGTGACACCACGTGACAACATGAGATCACAGCAGATGAGAGATGGACTGCCGGCTCGCGCGGTCGGCCGCGGCGGTGGAGGCTCCACATCAGAGGCGCTGCAGCTGACCACGTGACGCTACAGCAGCGGTATAAAGCTGAGCTTGACTCGCTCTCCGGGCACTTACGAGGCGGCCAGGTGTTGGGATGCCGCCTAGAAGCAGGGCTGATTTGAACGAGAAGCGAAAGCTTGAGCGTGCCACAGAGACCGATGAAGAGCGGGATGAACGTCTGGCTAAGCGGCGTGCTCAATATGCGGCTCGGCGACAACGCATTGAATTCACCGATGATCCCGTATATAGCTGCCACGGCAATCCTTGCTACACTTCTAGTGGTTGTATTAAAATGACCAAGTATTCAACCAAGGAAAGCCATGTATTACCAAGCCTAGCCATCAATATGCTTCGCATCTGACTAGGCTTAACCTTAGCTAAGCCTCAGCCATTTTTTTGAGTTAGAAGAGCGTTTTTTCGGCAATGCATTGTAAGCGACGTAGTCCATCAGAATACTGCTAAGAAGTGCTAACTAGCAGGCTGAATAACTATAATTGAATAGTTAACTTTTTAACTATTACTGTTAGGCTCCTTAATTATTCAGAAGCTTGTAGCCCACCGTAACTGATATGCATATCTGTTTTTAGAATTTTAAAACTTCTTTGCCCAAAACTTGGTTACCCTTGGCGCTGTGGCCCAACAAATTTTGGCTACATCGGGCCAAAATGCATGCGCCTTCGAGAAGCTTGAAGCCAAAGTAACCTCTCCAGTTCACTTAACTTGTCGAAACAGCCAAAATTTGATAAGTCACAGCGCCGAGGGTAGCAGCATTTTCGAAATTCTAAAAACTGTCATGGATGTTACTTACAGTTGGCTATACGTCTCAAAATTTAATAAAGAAGCGAAATAGTTAAGAAGTTAACAATTCAATATTAGCTGACCAGCCTGCTAGTTAGCACGTCATAACTGTATTCTGATGTACTACACCACTGACGATGCTATGTCGACAAAAGCGCTCTTCTAACGCGAAAAGCCTTTTTTTTTGTAATGTATAGTCTTAGGTGACACACCGTGTATATTCGACCACTGCCTACTACTACAAAGCATGGCGCGCGGGCCTTCTAAAATTAATTAACCAGAGCAGAATGACAGCCTAGCTGTCTGGTCTAACAAGGAATGCGTTACCACAATAGCTTATTATTTCTGTAGGCGTGGTCGCAGAAATCAGAAAAGTAGAGCTAAGGGCTATCGTTATATAGGATTATAGAGCAACACTCTGTCGTGCTGTTTCATCAGATTTGGGACAGTTAATGCGGATGAGCCGATCAATTAAGAGGCAGTTTCAGTATCTCATACTAGCATTCAGCCGCCACCAACATTCGCTGCGGCGGCAGGTTTGAGGTAGCACTGACCTGTCAGGACCCTACAGTATCCCAGTATCCCTTGCAACAGTTCGCAGTTTTCCCAATGTTGATTATCCTTCAATGCCATGGTTACACAATGAGGATCAGAAATGCGTATCCTAAGCTTACGTGAAACAACGGACGAACAGAAATAGACAAACAAGGCGCTGTCAAAGCTGCGCAATTCATTCTACCAGCCCACGTGGCAAACACTGTACCGGAAAAAGAACCTCTTCTTGCGCTGCGTATATTTTTTTTACATACTTTCAAAACTGCGCGTAAAAATCGAATATCTAGGCGTAAAAGAGTTGCAGTTTAACTTCTTTTTGCTGTCATAACCATTCCAGAATTGCTTATATGTACACCTGAAAGAAATTTATTGATCATTTTCTCATAGTAAGGTTACGAGCTCTTCGTTAAGCCCAACGCCTCAGAGTGCTATCACTCATAGGAATACATACTGATGGGCACAACTCTGATTAGATGAGGATTAGGTGAGGAGAGGCGCGGTATTAGCAAGACCATCTCGGTCACGCTAATGAACATCTCTTCATTCTCCGAACGGAGAAGACCGGTGCGAACATGAACTTACGTGTGCGAGAGCCGCACTGACCGAGTTAACGGCACATCGCCTCAACCGTGTAGTGAAAAAGAGCAGCAGCCATTTGTGACGTCACTCAGAGGGCTACTTCAACTCAGCCTTCGCGCCACAGCCTTTCGATGCGTGAAATCGAAGTGGCGAATGTCGTTAAAGACTGAAAACAGGGGAGAACTAACCTATAGCGAGTGTGACACATCGATATTTATTTATTTCCTTTTCTCTTTCTTCTTTCCTTCCTTTCTCCCTTTCTTTCCTTCTTTCTTACTTTCTTTCTCCCTTTCCTTCTGTCTTTCTTTCCTTCTCTCTTTCTTTCTTTTCTTCTTTTTTCTTTCCTTCTTTCTTACTTTCCTTCTTTCTTTCTTTCTTTCTTTCTTTCTTTCCTTCTTTCTTTCTTTCTTTCTTTTCTTCTTTCTTACTTTCCTTCTCTTTTTCTTTTTTTCTCACTTTCTTCCTTTCTTTCCCTCTTTCCTTCTATGTCTCCCTTCCTTCCTTCCTTCCTGCCTTCCTTCCTTCCTTCCTTCCTTTCTTTCTTTCTTTCTTTCTTTCTTTCTTTCTGTCTTTCAAAGCACACATGTAATTACATAAAGACACATAGAGGAGACAATATGTTTACTCTGCTACTGCATATATATGGCTCAAATAACGCAAGCAGAGGCAACATCTGGTGATCTAGTTGCGGAACATGTAAAGGCTGCACAAAGAAGGCGGATGAAGACTTTTGCGGTGAAACGGATAAAATGCAGGGCATCTAATGACATCCCAGACACGTCTTGGGGCGCACCTGCTGCTGTATCTTTTTAACAATTCCGTGTATTGTGTGCTTTATTTCTGTTTTTCTTTTGTTTTGTTTACGTAGGGAGGCAGTCCGACGTCCACGGCGTGGAACGTGGAGTCGTCGGGGAACCGACATTAGGTTGAACAACCGTAGCTGACCGCGCCCGCCTTCAACACCGGAGTTCATGATGTGGGAAAACGAGATAAATGTACAACATTCCGCTCGCATGAAATAAAAACAAAGCGCTCGACACGTCACGTATCTTTTCTTATCGCCTTCATGCCGCAGGCATTGACCACTTGCAAAAGATGGGTATGAACGAACACTGCTCAAGACACCTACAGATAGCGACGATGTGAAACGAAGCCCATATTACCACAATTCAGCCACTCATTGTTCAATAATTATTAGCCACAAGAACATATTTCCTTTTTTCTGATATTATTCCTCCTCTAAATATTAACAGCCGCAACATATTTTCAATTTCAATCTAAAAATAACAATTTTTTTTTTCAAAAGCGTAGCTTTTTGGGCTTGTTGGTGCATGATGCATAGCGAGATAATATAGCGCAGAGTAGGACAGGACACAAGAAGCCACGAACAACACGAGCGCAATCTCTGTTATATCTAATGTTGCAGCTTCTTCTACGGTGTCCAACTCCAGTGCATAGGACACGAGTTTCATGCAACCCTATGACGGCTGCACAAAGTGTGAAAGGCGTCAAACGTCCATTGTCATCGCTACTCCTTGAAGCAGTAGTACCGTAAACTCTTCCTCTGTGATAAGACGCCCGTTCTGCTGTTCGACATCAACCAATGGGCCAAAGTCGCTGGTAGATTCGGGGTGTCCTGATTGGTGAAAGGCTCAGCGTTCGGCTTGGGGTTAATGATATGCGTGCTCTGCGGCAAAAATTGTGGTTGGCGCTTTGTCTTGCTCTATCAATGTACAGGGTCGTCCACGTTTAAGGCGAACACGCAAGCGCGCTCTTCAAAAGCGTCAATGCATACGTCGCGGCCATACATCGAAGGAAAGCAACGCACGCTCGGAGGGACCTCGAGATGATACTTCACGTCGTCAGCCACTTGGCTTTGATGCGAGGTTATAATGGACGCACTGGGGATAAGAAGAGAGCGACCACATGCTCGCATGTTCACCTTAAGTATTGCCGACCCTGTACGCATTTACAAAGTAGCTGAGACACTGCGATTCCTTTATAGCGTCATATTTTGATTTGTGAGCTTTATAGCATCCGGGGTTATCAACGGATGATGATTACATAGGAACAGTGTAGAAACAGTGTTTCTGATTAACACTTATGAAGTTGTCAGGTATTATACGCAGCATCAAAGGAGTCTTCAGATAGTATCATGTTCAATGAATCGAGGTTTGTTTGGTTTTGGAGGTTCTCTATGTTCATTCTGGTGAGGAGCTCGGTAATCTTAGCTCAGCGGCCGTATTCAGCAGGGCAACGCATGAAATGCGTCAATTTCGAAGACCAGATAGTCATAGCCGAGGCAATTTAGAACTCAGCTCTTACCTCGAAATCAGCGAGAAATTTATGGTGAATGCCAATCTAGGATCGATAGGTGGTGTACTCTGGATGTGTAAGTAACTTACCCTAACATTTTATAAAGCCGGTGCCTAGAGTGTTGTGAAGTATATGTAGCCATCGGATGGGCCAGATGGAAGGGAAGCGTCTGGATTCGGCCTGTCGAGATGGGCATTTAAATCGTCATGAATGTAAATATTAGAACAGGAGTTTTAGTGAATGTTGGCAACAGCTGTGTGAGGCATGTCAAGCAGTTTCGGTAACGGGAGGGAGGAAAATAAACGAACAACATGAATGATGTACTATCAGCAACGAATGAAACGCGAACAAGAAAACTGAGGGGACAGCACAAAAGAACCAATGTATTAGCTCCTCTATTGGAAATACAAGCGCGGTTTAATAGCACTTCTAAAGAAGAGTCTTCGTGCTTTTGAAATTAAAAAAGCAGGAGCTAGTATTCAGCTTCCCCTGGCTAAGAGCTGCTTATTTTGCAGTCCTAGGTTCAGTTGTCTTGTTCGCGTTTCATTTCTTGCTGATAGTACCTCCATTGAACGTTGCTTCGACAAATATTGCCTCAAGATTCCCGATAAAGAAACTATAGTTATGGAGTAACCATTGCCTGAATACAGACAATGAGCTCCCTTTCATATCTGAGCTACCCGTCCGCATCAAACCTACGACCACCGTCAGTAGGTCGGCAAAGAAGCTAAGGTTGCTATATTTGCCCTCTCTGTGTCTTCTTCTTTCCTTGTGTTTGCGCTGTTAGCGCATGATTCTCTAGGCAACTTTTTCTTGCTGGTGCACGTCAGTACATCGTAAATGTTGCAGGTGGTATAGCCAACCGATTTACTTAATTGAGGAAGCAAAAAAAAAAAACGATGCACTGCTAAACCCACTGGCTCACCCTAACCACTTATCGAGTTTAGGTCTCAATTTGTACTCGACCTAAAATATTTCTCTCTCTTCCGGAAAATTTCAACAGCTGTCGTAACTTTGAAAAAAGTAAGAAAATTTTGTGTTGGTGTGAGCCACTCAAGCGAAAACATTTGGGCCCGGAGTAGGCGTTTCGGGTTCTCGAGAGGCCCGTGTACTGTGCGATGTCAGTGCACGTTAACCCCAGGTGGTCGAAATTTCCGGAGCCCTCCACTGCGGCATCCCTCACAGCCTGAGGCGTTTTGGGACGTAAAACCAAAAAAACACGTAAGTTATACATACAGGATTCCGCACAGGTTTCGTGCGCATAAACTTTTAGACCAAGAATAGGCGTGTAGGTAAGATGCGCATCCCGAATTTCGTGTACGCCTCATAAGCAAACACCAAAGGGCTGGAAATGGCTGATGTAATTAAAACTGAAAGCGCTCGCAACAATCAGCTGTTCCTTTGTTCTGTTTTCTTGGCACATGTTCTTGTCGCAAGCTCGGCGTGTGCTTTATATAACCAAACTTATTTCTCTGTTGATGTCTCCGTCACTGTGTTTTTCGTTGGTGATGGCTAGGAGCGCGTGAATATTGAAAAATCTCGGATATCGAATCGAATATCCCCTACTCAGTTATTCCAACAAATAAAACTGTGTATGTTCAAAATTATTAGAAAGTAATCAGTTATGTTCCCCAATTTTCGAATATTTTTCATATAAGTGGCACGAGGTTCGATTACGGCCCACCATATCTCTGTTCGACGACTGTAGCAAAAACAGGGCCTACATTAAAACTGCTTATCATCCTGCCGCAATACGTATGTGCGGAATAGAGTGTTCAGGGCCCCTACACGTTCCATTTGTTTCACGGCAAGAGAGATTAGTGAAAAAAGGATTATCGGTGGTGAGAGGCCGACCTCCTGAGGTGGCCATACTCTGATTTCTGGATGCCCCCTCGAGTCACTTGATTCCATCCTCGCATATCACTGCTCTTGTAAACAACATTCGAGAAGCGATGATGCCGGCAAAGCTGAAACCGGAGGACCAACGCCTGAACAAGTAACCTTACTGAAGGATAGCAGTTTGAGCAGCGCCGAGGCTGTGCTGTGCAGTGAAGTGACAGTACGGGACAGTCTAGGCTCGTCTATCAGGTTTGAGCAACAACACTCAAAACCAAAAGTGACTGAAAGTGACACCAGGGATATTAATGCGACATCATATAGAGTGTCGTCTTGGAAAAACCGATTGTTTTCTCCGTAACGAAATTCCGTGATGGTAGAAAGAATCGCGGCGCCAGCAGCAGCGCGAAATTTGAAAATAAGATGGTTAGAATGTTCTACGCACGCAGTTTTTCCAGGGGCAAAATTTCTCAGGCAACATTGAACATACTGGGTAAAACAAAGACTTAGAACTATTGAGCTGATATGTGTCCCGGCTCACTCGGGGAATCCTAGTAACGAAGAGGCATACATAGAAACTCCAGTATTCGTCAGCCGAGCACGGGACACGGTACTTATTGAGAGTTTCTCGAAGGACGGCCTAGCATCATATCACGACATTACTGGTCATTTTAAACTAGAAAGGAGGGTGTTCCCCTTCCAGACAAAACCTTAGATAAGGGGCAGGAGACCACTAGGAGGCGACTCAAGCCGGGATCCTTAACCACTCCTCACTTACTATCAAGTTTCTATCCCGGTGATTACGACCCGCAATGCACACTATGTGGCGAAATAGCCACTTAGTATCACATGTTGTGGTTCTGCAAAGAGGAGCCGCCAACGGAATCTCTAATACAAATTCCTACTCTCGAGCAATGGGAGGCCGTGTTGGTCCGCTCATACCTAGGAGTTCAAACCTGAGCCGTTTAATGGGCTAATCAGGCCGCTGTCAGTCGCGGGCTGATAGCCACCTAGAAAGGATCATCTCCATTTTTCTTTTCTGACGAAAATAAATGTCCCGCATTCCAGTCCAGTAGGATCAATTGGATCATCACATGGATTATACTAACCCGACCCACTCTTCCGCCTTATCCAGCCACTAATCAACCTTAGTCCACCCACTAATCTTAGGTAATCCACGCCTTAATCCATATTCTGTGGTGGGCCTACTTGCAAATTCTGAGGGGTCCTTCGGAATATTTTAGGTTATGCCTAAAATATTCCATGTCAAGTCAGTGATATGTAATTAAGCTAAACCACAGCAAACCGTGTCTGACCATGCTTAATCAAGCTTCCGCTCTGTAAACTAGCTTCAGCCAGGTTAAACCTCAGCCAATTTTTTTGGCAAAATTTTAAAGCGCTTGTTGCGGGCAAATAAATCCGAGACCTTTCATTAGCCTCGGTGCAAGAACGAGTTGAAATAGCAGTGTTTTCTAGCAATTTCACCGCTTCTCCGATTGTACTGAAGTGTCGCCACGAAGTTGATTACCGGCTTGTAGAGTTTAACGTCCCCAAACGGCTCAGGGTGTCAGGGATATCGTAGTGGAGTGTTGACACTAATTTCGACCCCCCCCCCCCCCCCTGTGTTCTTTAGCACGCACCGACATCGTACAGTACACGGGCCTCTAGCATTTCGATGGAGGCGAAATGCAACCACCGTGGCCGGGATCGAACCCGCGTCTTTTCGGGTCAGCAGCCGTACACCTGAACCACTGAGCCACCGCGAGGTAAGCATCAAATTCTCCTTTCAGAGATAAGCCGCTTTTAGTATATGTTTCTCTGGTTATAGAAACATCATTTTTTTTATTGAGGAGAGAAGCGACCCGTACGCCATAACGCTTCATTCTCCCTGCCAGAAGATGAAATCAGGTTATTAAAGAGGAGATAAAATACTATCTACCCTCCTTAATCCGCATTGTGTTCTTTTATCGTGATAAACGGGCATGCGTGCACTTCATTCCTTCTAAAGAAATGTACCAGTGTGTGAATCAATAAACTAAGCTGGAGACAGCGCCTGTTCTGTTTCTGTGTGCATGTCTGCAATAAGTGGAAGTTCAGCAACTGTTCCAGAAACAACCCACAGAAACAAATGGCGTACTGTTTACTTCTTGGCCACTTTTTGCTTTTAGAAGGCACCATAATTACAGGTAAAATTAAACTGCCGGTGTGAGCCGTTTTGATTTTTCTTTGTCTGGTGATGCCAGCCCGTACATGAAAGCTGCGTTTCCCCTCCTTCCCACAGTCCTGCTTTTACAAAGCACTGTATTAGCACCAAAGACATGCAAAAGCTCCATAAGAGTTTGTTGCCTCCAATTAGATGAAAATATCTGAGGTCATGAACCATGCGCTGGCGGTGGGCGCCACATGTGACACGTGATCACTGTAGACCTTTCGTGAACCGCGACGGTTTCACGAAAGGTCAACTTGTAGACAGGTGGCGCATGTGGCCATTGGCAGCGCAGTGGCGATGGATCATTAGCGGATCGATCGCATGCTATTTAGCAGGTGCACGGTAAATAAAAACAGGCAAAATTGTCTATTAAGACACCAGTAAACACTGCTTTCATGTCTACAAACTCGCAACCTGCTATTCGAGGCCAATCACCTCGATGAACGCTCTGTCTGTATATAAGAAGCTCCTCGTATGATTGCTCATACAAAGTTCTAGCAGCATAACTGCTTGTGCCGAGGATCATCTGAATATACGGCCAGAATTTTGGTGAGTGAATTTCTTCTCTATTTCTCTATTTCTTCTAAAGAATCCCAGGTGGTCGAAATTTCCGGAGTCCTTCACTACGCCGTCTCTCATAGCCTGAGTCGCTTTGAGACATTAAACCCCCATAAACTAAACCAAAAATATATCTGCCTTTGCGTATTCTTTTGTCAAATTGCTTTAAAAGGGCGGCTTCTAAGGTGTTGCTTCTAATTTTTCGTTCTGTTCTTTTCTCTGTAATTTAAATGGCCATTATTTAGGTATCAGTTTCTTTTTGTTAGCATAACAATTCTAATGTATCGTATTGCTTTCTATCTATTTTCCGATCTATTTTACCGATCTTTTCAAAGCTGTTTGAAAAAGTCTTGTATTCGAGGATGGCAAATTTCATTGAAAAACATAATCTGCTAACACCACACCAGTTCGGTTTCCGTAAAAACAAATCAGTTGAATTAGCGTTGCTAGAACAGAAAGAATATATATTAACGGCGTTTGAAAACAAAGCAATAGTTGTTGGCATTTTCGTGGACTTTTCTAAAGCCTTCGATTTAGTTAACCATAACATTTTGCTGGAAAAATTAAGTAAGTATGGAATACGAGGACAGGCACTAGCTCTTATGAAATCCTACCTATCCAATAGAACTCAAGTTGTGAAAATAGGTGCCTTTACATCGAAATCTAAAGCTGTTAATTGTGGAGTGCCGCAGGGAAGTATTTTAGGACCTTTACTTTTCAATCTCTATCTGAATTATATCGTCACTATTAACCCTAAAGCAAAATATATTATCTATGCAGATGACACTAGTATTTTTTTTGCTGGCAATGATATTAATCTTCTTGTTGAACAATGTAACAGTGCAATGAAATCCTTAGAGGAATGGTCGAGAGTAAATGCAATGAAGGTAAATGAAAGCAAAACAAAAGCGATTATATTGAGGCCGAAGAACAAGCACATACCTCCGCATCAAGATATCATAATAAACTCACGATGCATCGCTTTAGTCGAGAATTTCAAATGTCTGGGTGTCACCTTTTCCGCAAATATGTCCTGGGATAATCACGTTAAGCATGTTCTAAGCAAAATAAGTCAAATAACTGGTGTAATAGGTCGTTTAAGGTATATCCTACCCACACGCATCAAACGTTTGCTTTATCATTCACTCTTTCAGTCACACTTGAACTATTGTCAACTAGTATGGGGAAACACAACATCCACTAATATAGAACACATCCACCTGTTACAGAAAAAGTATCTCCGACACACATATAATGCTTCTTATACTGCTTCCACCTCAACTTTCTTTACCAACTCTTGTGTAATTCCAGCTCACAATCTATATAGATATCGCTTAAGCCATGTATATAAACAAGAAATCCACAGGAATATCAACAATATACGTAACCTATCCCAATTACAGGACAGAACTCCAAGTTACCTTACAAGACACTTCGAGGATTGGTCAGTACCAATGTCACGTTCAAGTTACGGGAAACAGTGCCTTAAGTACACAATACCAACGCTTTTGAATTATTATAATTCTGTCCGTTTTGACCTTTTCACGGCAACCTACAAGCACCTCCGGCAGATGTATTTGGTTTCTATGTAATGTTATCTAGCCTTGCTGTTGTTTTCGTTTGGATTTGTAGAAGTGAGTTCCGCTGTTGCTTTCTGTTCTTTTTGTTGTTTTCTGTTGTTTTCGTTTACGAGTACTAAGTCTGTATCATATTAAAAATGTATGTATATGTTTGCATATCAAGAATATGTTATGTGATGCCGCCACTCCGCCAAAATAAGGGATTGTGGACCCGTCAAGCTGTCCAAGGACAGCTTTTTTTCTACAATCCCCCCATCTGTATTTGATGGCAAATAAAGATTTCATTTCATTTCCTTTCACAGAAATCCGCAGTATTGCTTGCAGGCTGCCACGATGAAGCTCTACGCTGTCATTTTCTTCGCCGGGCTCCTAGTCCTCTGTAAGTTAACCGTTCTATGTAATGCTGGATACTGAAATAAATATTAGTACAAGTAGCGGAATCCCTTAACTCCAAGCAACACTGAGTGTATCGCTCTACCAAGTGTCAGTTTGATACTAAAAATTACAGGATTGCACTTAAGACACCTTAGGAGAGCGGAAATGCGAAAGCGTTTTCCTTTCCTCTCTCTCTTCCTTTCTTTTTATTGTTATTGTTTTATTTTATTATATTAATTATTATTATCGCTATCATCATCATCACTATAGTCATCATCGCTATCACTATCGCTATCACCATCAATATCGGCAGCTATCATTATCACTATCTATCTCTAGCACTGTCACTATCAGTAGCTATCACTCTCACCATCTATCGCTATATTTTACTATTTACTGACTATCACTACTATCATTACTTATGTCTTGCTCATCAATAGTGCTTAATCAACTTTCACATTTTATTTTAATTCCCATACAACTTATGACTGACAGTTCGTGCGAACACTTGTGCAGACAGCTTCTGTCTACAAAGTCCGTCCACGCCACACTTGCGGAACACTTCTGTCGATGCCACTTATCAGCCAAGAAAGGATTTCGCCTTAAAATTTTGAGGCAGACCTAATTGTATCTAGTTCCACACAGAGAGGCATATAAATACCGTTGTAATGTCCCAGACTTAGCGCTTTGAAAACTGGCGCTCTGCAGACGTTAACGAGAGAAAAGTAATCAAAAACAGACATTCAGATTGTGCAGCCCACCTTTGTCGATCTAAGGCTGAAGGGCTAAGCCATGCAAAAAAAAAAACATGGTCATTGAAAAAACTCCACACCAATGAGTCAATTCAATGAGTCAATAAGTCAACCTCAATCTCCGGTCAATCAAATCAACCTTAATACCATTGCCACGCACCCGGTGTTGCATCTCATGTGGCGCCGTACCATAATTAGGTGTGTTAATGACGTAATCTACAAAATTATTACTGACAAAAAGGCGAAAAGATTAAACCTCCGTGTATAGCATCGTTGCTCCAAAAAACACGACAAATCTACACACGGATGGCGTGTATAAGCAAGATTTGCATAGCACACAAATTTCTCCAATAAAGACGAAGAACAGTGCCTTCTAGATGCACATTCAATAGCAGATGTGTTTTAAGAGTGCATGTTCAATAGCGGATGTCCTTTATAGCAGTATTACGTTGATAGCACGTTGCTCTGGGCTGTGCCATAGCCTGACATCACCCCCTTTCTTGAAGATATAAATTTTTTTACCATCCATTTCTTCTTTCCGGGTCGCGATGGTCTGGCCCATGACACAATTGAAGGTGAGGAATAGCAGATGTCCAATATTACGGTTTTACGTTAATAGCACTTTGCTCTGCACTGCGCCAAAGCCTGATATCATGCCCTGTCTTCATGAAATAGAGATCAATACCCCCAAAAAGGTTTTTGCAGGTCGCAGCGGTTGGGTTTATGACTCCGTTAAAGATGAGGAAGAGTGTCCTCCGGATGCATGTTCAAAATCAGATCTCCATTATCTCTAAATTACGTTAATAGTACTTTGCTCTGCTCTTTGCCTTAGCCTGATATGATCCCCTTTCTTGAAGATATACATTTTTTTACTATCAATTTCTTCTTTCCAGGTAGCGGTTATCCGGCTCATGACCCAGTTGAAGGTAAGAAGGAATAGTGCCTTTCAAATGCATGTTCAATAGCAGATGACCATTATTACGGCATTACGTTAATAGCACTTTGCTGTGCACTGCGCCAAAGCCTATCATGCCTTGTCTTGATGACATAGAGATCAATACCACCAAAATTTTTTTGCAGGTCGCAGTGGTCGGACTTATGAGTCCGTTAAAGGTGAGGAATAGTGTCCTCCGGATGCATGTTAAAAATCAGATGTCCATTATCTCGGAATTACGTTAATAGCACTTTGCTCTGCACTGTGCCATAGCCTGATATGATCCCCTTTCTTGAAGATATATGTTTTTTTACTATCAATTTCTTCTTTCAGGTAGCGGTGGCCTGGCTCATGACCCAGTTGAAGGTGAGGAATAGTGCCTTTCGAATGTATGTTCAATAGCAGATGTCCAATATTACGGTATTACGTTAATAGCACTTTGCTCTGCACTGCACTAAAAGCCTGATATTATACCCTGTCTTGATGAGATAGAGATAAATACCTCCAAATTTTTTTTGCAGGTCGCAGCGGTCGGTCTTATGAGTCCGTTAAAGGTGAGGAATAGCGTCCTCCGGATGTATGTTCAAAACCAGATGTCCATTTGCTAGGAATTACATTAATAGCACTTTGCTCTGCACTGTGCCATAGCCTGATATCCCCTTTCTTGAAGATATACATTTTTTATCATCAATTCCATCTTTACGGGTCGCGGTGGTCTGGCTTATGACACAATTGAAGGAGAGGAAGAGTGCCTTCCGGATGCATGTTCAATAACAGATGTCCAATATTACGGTTTTACGTTAATAGCACTTTGCTCTGCACTGCGCCAAAGCCAGATATCATGCCCTCTCTTGATGAGATAGAGATCAATACCATCAAATATTTTTTGCAGGTCGCCGCGATTGGGTTTATGACTCCGTTAAAAGTGAGGAATAGTGTCCTCCGGATGCATGTTCAAAATCAGATGTCCATTATCTCGAAATTACGTTAATAGCACTTTGCTCTGCAGTGTGCCATAGCCCGATATCATCCCCTTTCTTGAACATATACACTTTTTCAAAATCAATTCCTTCTTTCCAGGTCGCGGTTATCTGGCTCATGACCCAGTTGAAGGTAAGAAGGAATAGTGCCTTTCGGATGCATGTTCAATAGCAGATGTCCATTATTATGCTAATAACACTTTGCTCTGCACTGCGCCAAAGTCTGATGATATCATGCCCTATCTTGATGAGATAGAGATCCATACCATCATTTTTTTTTTGCAGGTCGCAGCGGTCGGTCTTATGAGTCTGCTAAAGGTGAGGATGCATGTTCAATAGCAGATGTCCATTATTACGGCATTATGCTAATAACACTTTGCTCTGCACTGCGCCAAAGTCTGATGATATCATGCCCTATCTTGATGAGATAGAGATCAATACCATCAAATTTTTTTGCAGGTCGCCGCGGTTGGGTTTATTACTCCGTTAAAAGTGAGGAATAGTGTCCTCCGGATGCATGTTCAAAATCAGATGTCCATTATCTCGAAATTACGTTAATAGCACTTTGGTCTGCAGTGTGCCATAGCCCGATATCATCCCCTTTCTTGAAGATATACACTTTTTCAAAATCAGTTTCTTCTTTCCAGGTCGCGGTTATCTGGCTCATGACCCAGTTGAAGGTAAGAAGGAATAGTGCCTTTCGGATGCATGTTCAATTGCAGATGTCCATTATTACGGCATTATGCTAATAACACTTTGCTCTGCACTGCGCCAAAGTCTGATGATATCATGCCCTATCTTGATGAGATAGAGATCAATACCATCAAATTTTTTTGCAGGTCGCCGCGGTTGGGTTTATGACTCCGTTAAAAGTGAGGAATAGTGTCCTCCGGATGCATGTTCAAAATCAGATGTTCATTATCTCGAAATTACGTTAATAAAACTTTCGTCTGCAATGTGCCATAGCCCGATATCATCCCCTTTCTTGAAGATATACACTTTTTCAAAATCAGTTTCTTCTTTCCAGGTCGCGGTTATCTGGCTCATGACCCAGTTGAAGGTAAGAAGGAATAGTGCCTTTCGGATGCATGTTCGATAGCAGATGTCCATTATTACGGCATTATGCTAATAACACTTTGCTCTGCACTGCGCCAAAGCCTGATGATATCATGCCCTATCTTGATGAGATAGAGATCAATACCATCAAATTTTTTTGCAGGTCGCCGCGGTTGGGTTTATGACTCCGTTAAAAGTGAGGAATAGTGTCCTCCGGATGCATGTTCAAAATCAGATGTCCATTATCTCGAAATTACGTTAATAGCACTTTGCTCTGCAGTGTGCCATAGCCCGATATCATCCCCTTTCTTGAAGATATACACTTTTTCAAAATCAGTTTCTTCTTTCCAGGTCGCGGTTATCTGGCTCATGACCCAGTTGAAGGTAAGAAGGAATAGTGCCTTTCGGATGCATGTTCAATAGCAGATGTCCATTATTACGGCATTATGCTAATAACACTTTGCTCTGCACTGCGCCAAAGTCTGATGATATCATGCCCTATCTTGATGAGATAGAGATCAATACCATCATTTTTTTTTGCAGGTCGCAGCGGTCGGTCTTATGAGTCTGTTAAAGGTGAGGATGCATGTTCAATAGCAGATGTCCATTATTACGACATTATGCTAATAGCACTTTGCTCTGCACTGCGCCAAAGTCTGATGATATCATGCCCTCTCTTGATGAGATAGAGATCAATACCATCAAATTTTTTTGCAGGTCGCAGCGGTTGGGTTTATGACTCCGTTAAAAGTGAGGAATAGTGTCCTCCGGATGCATGTTCAAAATCAGATGTCCATTATCTCGAAATTACGTTAATAGCACTTTGATCTGCAGTGTGCCAAAGGCAGATATCATGCCCTCTCTTGATGAGATAGAGATCAATACCATCAAATATTATTTGCAGGTCGCCGCGGTTGGGTTTATGACTCCGTTAAAAGTGAGGAATAGTGTCCTCCGGATGCATGTTCAAAATCAGATGTCCATTATCTCGAAATTACGTTAATAGCACTTTGCTCTGCAGTGTGCCATAGCCCGATATCATCCCCTTTCTTGAAGATATACACTTTTTCAAAATCAGTTTCTTCTTTCCAGGTCGCGGTTATCTGGCTCATGACTCAGTTGAAGGTAAGAACGAATAGTGCCTTTCGGATGCATGTTCAATAGCAGATGTCCATTATTACGGCATTACGTTAATAGCACTTTGCTCTGCACTGCGGCAAAGCCTGATATAACGCCCTGTCTTGATGAGATAGAGATCTATACGACCAAAATTTTTTTTGCAGGTCGCAGCGGTTATGTTTATGACTCCGTTAAAGGTGAGGAATAGTGTCCTCCGGATGCATGTTCAAAAGCAGATGTTCATTATCTCGGAATTACGTTGATAGCACTTTACTCTGCACTGTGCCAAAGCCTGATATCACGTCCTGTCTTGGTGAGATACAGATGAATACCATCGAAATTTTTCTTGCAGGTCGCAGCGGTCGGTCTTATGACTCCGTTAAAGGTGATGAATAGTGTATTCCGGATGCATGTTCAAAAGCAGATGTCCATTAGCTCCAAATTACGTTAATAGCACTTTGCTCTGCACTGTGCCATAGCCTGATATCCCCTTTCTTGAAGATATACATTTTTTATCATCAATTCCATCTTTACGGGTCGCGGTGGTCTGGCTTATGACACAATTGAAGGAGAGGAAGAGTGCCTTCCGGATGCATGTTCAATAACAGATGTCCAATATTACGGTTTTACGTTAATAGCACTTTGCTCTGCACTGCGCCAAAGCCAGATATCATGCCCTCTCTTGATGAGATAGAGATCAATACCATCAAATATTTTTTGCAGGTCGCCGCGATTGGGTTTATGACTCCGTTAAAAGTGAGGAATAGTGTCCTCCGGATGCATGTTCAAAATCAGATGTCCATTATCTCGAAATTACGTTAATAGCACTTTGCTCTGCAGTGTGCCATAGCCCGATATCATCCCCTTTCTTGAACATATACACTTTTTCAAAATCAATTCCTTCTTTCCAGGTCGCGGTTATCTGGCTCATGACCCAGTTGAAGGTAAGAAGGAATAGTGCCTTTCGGATGCATGTTCAATAGCAGATGTCCATTATTATGCTAATAACACTTTGCTCTGCACTGCGCCAAAGTCTGATGATATCATGCCCTATCTTGATGAGATAGAGATCCATACCATCATTTTTTTTTTGCAGGTCGCAGCGGTCGGTCTTATGAGTCTGCTAAAGGTGAGGATGCATGTTCAATAGCAGATGTCCATTATTACGGCATTATGCTAATAACACTTTGCTCTGCACTGCGCCAAAGTCTGATGATATCATGCCCTATCTTGATGAGATAGAGATCAATACCATCAAATTTTTTTGCAGGTCGCCGCGGTTGGGTTTATTACTCCGTTAAAAGTGAGGAATAGTGTCCTCCGGATGCATGTTCAAAATCAGATGTCCATTATCTCGAAATTACGTTAATAGCACTTTGGTCTGCAGTGTGCCATAGCCCGATATCATCCCCTTTCTTGAAGATATACACTTTTTCAAAATGAGTTTCTTCTTTCCAGGTCGCGGTTATCTGGCTCATGACCCAGTTGAAGGTAAGAAGGAATAGTGCCTTTCGGATGCATGTTCAATTGCAGATGTCCATTATTACGGCATTATGCTAATAACACTTTGCTCTGCACTGCGCCAAAGTCTGATGATATCATGCCCTATCTTGATGAGATAGAGATCAATACCATCAAATTTTTTTGCAGGTCGCCGCGGTTGGGTTTATGACTCCGTTAAAAGTGAGGAATAGTGTCCTCCGGATGCATGTTCAAAATCAGATGTTCATTATCTCGAAATTACGTTAATAAAACTTTCGTCTGCAATGTGCCATAGCCCGATATCATCCCCTTTCTTGAAGATATACACTTTTTCAAAATCAGTTTCTTCTTTCCAGGTCGCGGTTATCTGGCTCATGACCCAGTTGAAGGTAAGAAGGAATAGTGCCTTTCGGATGCATATTCGATAGCAGATGTCCATTATTACGGCATTATGCTAATAACACTTTGCTCTGCACTGCGCCAAAGCCTGATGATATCATGCCCTATCTTGATGAGATAGAGATCAATACCATCAAATTTTTTTGCAGGTCGCCGCGGTTGGGTTTATGACTCCGTTAAAAGTGAGGAATAGTGTCCTCCGGATGCATGTTCAAAATCAGATGTCCATTATCTCGAAATTACGTTAATAGCACTTTGCTCTGCAGTGTGCCATAGCCCGATATCATCCCCTTTCTTGAAGATATACACTTTTTCAAAATCAGTTTCTTCTTTCCAGGTCGCGGTTATCTGGCTCATGACCCAGTTGAAGGTAAGAAGGAATAGTGCCTTTCGGATGCATGTTCAATAGCAGATGTCCATTATTACGGCATTATGCTAATAACACTTTGCTCTGCACTGCGCCAAAGTCTGATGATATCATGCCCTATCTTGATGAGATTGAGATCAATACCATCATTTTTTTTGCAGGTCGCAGCGGTCGGTCTTATGAGTCTGTTAAAGGTGAGGATGCATGTTCAATAGCAGATGTCCATTATTACGACATTATGCTAATAGCACTTTGCTCTGCACTGCGCCAAAGTCTGATGATATCATGCCCTCTCTTGATGAGATAGAGATCAATACCATCAAATTTTTTTGCAGGTCGCAGCGGTTGGGTTTATGACTCCGTTAAAAGTGAGGAATAGTGTCCTCCGGATGCATGTTCAAAATCAGATGTCCATTATCTCGAAATTACGTTAATAGCACTTTGATCTGCAGTGTGCCAAAGGCAGATATCATGCCCTCTCTTGATGAGATAGAGATCAATACCATCAAATATTATTTGCAGGTCGCCGCGGTTGGGTTTATGACTCCGTTAAAAGTGAGGAATAGTGTCCTCCGGATGCATGTTCAAAATCAGATGTCCATTATCTCGAAATTACGTTAATAGCACTTTGCTCTGCAGTGTGCCATAGCCCGATATCATCCCCTTTCTTGAAGATATACACTTTTTCAAAATCAGTTTCTTCTTTCCAGGTCGCGGTTATCTGGCTCATGACTCAGTTGAAGGTAAGAACGAATAGTGCCTTTCGGATGCATGTTCAATAGCAGATGTCCATTATTACGGCATTACGTTAATAGCACTTTGCTCTGCACTGCGGCAAAGCCTGATATAACGCCCTGTCTTGATGAGATAGAGATCTATACGACCAAAATTTTTTTTGCAGGTCGCAGCGGTTATGTTTATGACTCCGTTAAAGGTGAGGAATAGTGTCCTCCGGATGCATGTTCAAAAGCAGATGTTCATTATCTCGGAATTACGTTGATAGCACTTTACTCTGCACTGTGCCAAAGCCTGATATCACGTCCTGTCTTGGTGAGATACAGATGAATACCATCGAAATTTTTCTTGCAGGTCGCAGCGGTCGGTCTTATGACTCCGTTAAAGGTGATGAATAGTGTCTTCCGGATGCATGTTCAAAAGCAGATGTCCATTAGCTCCAAATTACGTTAATAGCACTTTGCTCTGCACTGTGCCATAGCCTGATATCATCCACTATCTTGAAGATATACATTTTTATCATCAATTTCTTCCTTCTAGGTCGCGGTGGTCTGGCTCATGACCCAGTTGAAGGTGAGGAATATAGCCTTCCGGATGCATGTCCAATAAAATACATACTTTCTTCATGTCTTAGTTTAATAGTGGATTGCCGAGAACACCGCTGTAACCCGATATCATCCCCTTTCTTGAACATATAGCGTTTTATTACAGCAATATTTTCCTTCTAGGTCGCGGTGGTCTGGGTTATGACCCAGTCGAAGGTGAGAAATAGTGCCCTCAGGATGCATGTCCAATAAGATATATGCTTTATCCCTGTCTAACTTTAATAGCGCATTGCTGAGTACTATGCCCCAACGCGATATCATCCCCTTTATTGAAGAAATAGAATTTTTTAAGGCAATATCTTCTTTCCAGGTCTTAGCAGTCTGGCTTATGACTTCATTAATGGTGAAGAATATTGCCTTTTGTGATGCATGCTTATTTGCAGATGTGCTGATCTCGGTATTATGATGATATACCACTTTGCTCTGCATTGTGCCTTATCCTGATATCCCCTCTCATGAAGATATAAATTTTATAGCCTCAGTTTTTTTTCCAGGTCGCGGCGGTCTGGCTTACGACCCAGTTCGAGGTAAGGAATATTGCCTTTTGAATGCATTTTCATTTGCAAATGTGCTGTATCTCGGTATTACGATAATAGCGCTTTGCTCAGCACTTTACCGTAGCCCGATATAATTACCTGAGGTGTAGATGCAAATTTTATGGCCTGAATATTTTTTTCGAGGTCGCAGCGTTCTGGTTGATGACCCCCGTTAAAAATGACGAATAATGCCTTCCTTCAATGCAAGCGATTGTGCAGAAAATCAACATGGTCGAGGCAGACTGTAACGGCTACCCTTTGGTCAGTGAGGAAAGTTTGTTAAGTACGACATTTTAGGGGCTTTAGGTAACCACCTCATTTTGTGTAGTTAATATCGCTGTCTCCGAATTTTTCGAAGACTCCTTCTGTGCCAATGGCGTCTTCCGGCTGTGAAGCGCAGTTGTCTGGTTGTCTTCGGTTGTCTTCCTTGCTCTATATGCCGTGGTTGATCAGCTCCTCTGAGTTATAAATACCTATTCTGTCCCAACGAAGTAATATGCGTAATTCTGAGATCTGTATCGCCGTTGTTCCTCTTAGTGGTGACTCTTGGCGCACCTTAATCGGCGACACAAAAAAAAAGTCTGCGGTATTTAACTGAGCCTATATTGAGCATGTGGCTGCAGGTCTACCTCTAGGATATGACGTCCTGATAATATCTGTCTACATAGAAGTCAAGGGAAAACAGTACATGTCATTATAAATACCCCGATTATGGTTTCGGGTGTAAGCTGCCAGTGTTATGGACCTTAGGAACGTAAACTCTTGAGTGCAGTGGGGTCGTGCGGGGACCCTGGGGCGTACCTCGAATTCCTCTTATAATGAATTTTCTCTCTGTCTCTCTTTCATTTTTTCCTTTCTCCCGGTCTTCTTTTCAGCTCACTGTGACTGCCAAATCTATTCGCTCTTAGAACAGCTACTTGCTCGTGCTCACTGAATTGAAATGAAATTGGTTTTTGAAGAAAGGAATTGGAGAAGTGTGTGTCCCACATATCTCGGTGGACACTTGAACCGTGCCGTAAGGGAAGGGAGGAAGGCGGGAGTGAAAGAAGAAAGGAAGGAAGCTGCTCACTGCATATGAAAATGAATTTCGTAGTAATCTCGCCACGTTGTCAAAATAGAAAAACTTGATTTGTGATTCTACTAGAATTTATTATTTCTTCTTGCCTCAGCCTGCTTCAAAGCTTCATTAATGCTGAACTTTGTCGTATGCATGGAATGGAATCGATTAAATGACAACGGACCGTAAATATCGTCTTCAAATCTAGCCATAGGAAAGCGTTATGAAGCCGGCATTTTTACAGCGCGATCCCGCGCGATATAGCGCATAACGTTCGGTAGGTCTAGAAGGTGGATATTGCAAACGAATGGTTTCACTCTGGTTCTTTAGATGAGCGGCCTTTGCCAATATGTCTCCAATATTGGCCAATATTGGGCAGGTTACCCGTGCAGCTTGGGTAAGACCCAAATCAGCCGTGGTCGTTCATGCTTCCGTACAGAATTGACTTCACGTATAATACGGTGGCGTTTTTTTGCATCCATGTTTTTTGCCAGGATGATTCGTACGTGGGCTACAAGTCACGGCCGACACCCTGCACTGTATCATCACGTGTGGCCTTTGCATCAGGAGTACTTACCACGGCAAATGTCCGATTGTGGCGAGAATCGAAATTTGTCAATAAATACTAACACTGCTTTCTCTACGGCTCTAATTAGGCTTATGTAGCAACCGCAGTTTCTTGGTCTCTGCGCTATAACGTGCGGTTCTCGTTCTCGCAACTGTAGCGAGCCGCGTGCCAACACCGAGGCGTACGATCCGATAACTGTGAAGAGTTGCGCGCATCATGTAAATGCTGCCGCAGTTGCACAAGCGCACACATTTGCTTGAGCTTGCAAGGCCTAAAGATAGGCGTAACATGTGCAGCAGGGAGATTTCCCTGATGCAGCCCATATACAAAGCGCAGTGCTAATCGCACCACAGCACCTCTAGTAGAGCTGCCGCTAACGGTGTTGTGGTTTGCAGTTACGAAAAAATTCAGGGGTCACTTTGGCTCTCTAAAGGGCTGCAAAGCGAAAGCCTTTCCTGACGCACTGTTTGACGGACGCCTTACGCTACCTGTCGAAGCGGACAACTATTTTTTATTAGTTGTTCTCTGCTTGAAAACGGGCGTTAGGCATCCATGGGTGACCTTATTATTTCGAATCCGCGCACTCTGACGTCATAACCATTTAGACCAATCGAAAGGGTGACACCTCTGCTGACAACCTTCTGTTGACAACGATGAGGCACTAAAGGCTTTCGCTTTAATATGTTCTCCCTTCTGCCGCTGGGTGGCGCTTCTTTGCTCAAGGAGCGCTAGCTCACAATGGCGGAAAAGAACTAGGAAGCTAACCAGTAAGTATGCCCCAGACGAGGACGAAAAAAAAAGCCTTAAATATCGGGTAAAAATCGCGGAAGGCAAAAATTGGATTATTTCAATGGAAACGAAGCATAGTGTAGAACTATATCGGTACTGGAGAAGGCAGATCAGGAAGGATTCGTTCTATGATAACTCAAGAGGCTGTGCCCTACTCTTTGAAGCTAGGTTATGGAGTCTCAGAACGCGCAGCTACAAAAAGAGATCTAACGAAGAAGATGCCACATATGCTGTTTGTGGTAAAACTGTAGAAACAATTGAATACCGCGTACTCCAATGTGATGGTATCCATCCGGATGTCGGTGCAGGCACAGTCACTCTTCCGGAGGCCCTAGGGTTTAAAGATAAACAATGGTCATGTAAACAAATCTGCAGAGGAAGTTAGCAAAAAGCGATTGGAGGATTGGTGGCTGAAAAGCAGAGATGTGGCATAAGGTGTAGGAGATTGTATTGAAAGAAAATGGCAAATTTTAATAATAATTTACAGCACAGTTAAAGAAAAAAAAGCCGATTTCAAAGAGAACGCACCTATCTTCTATCCATCCAGCCATGGCGGAAAAGGACTAGAAAGCTAACTGCTAAAGATTGGGGGAAACCAGACAGGGGAAATAAAGAGAGAAAGACTTCACTGGTGACATCGCCTCCCACCAGCGAATCAGCGAATCAACGAACTCCTAGCGCATCTAATTCGCATTTGGCCTAATTACGCAAATCGACCATCGTTTATTTTTCTCTGATTAGCCTTTTAATGCTCCTGCATTAAACACTGCGATGGACAAGCTTGTGGTTTGACACAAATAATTAGGCGAATTGCTGACGCCGGTACTCAGTTTGGTTCTCAGGAGCGAGGGACCACGTGACGTTCATTCGACAGAAAAGCCGTATAAGAGCTACTCACTGCATAACGTCAAGACTTTACACTTTCTGTAGGTGTGGAGGTGGGAACGCCAGAACTGTTCTACTCCCCTCCATCCCCTCATCCCCCATTCCCTCAGCATAAAGTTCCCAATCCCGTGGCCGCAAGAATCACGAGACCAACGATGGCAAGTTCCCGATCCCGATTGCTCTCGCTCCACGGTGACACAATGCCGAATAGGCAAGGCAGGCAAGGTAAGCAAGCAAGGCAGGCAAAGCAGCCAGGCAATGCAGGTGGACAGGATTAGGTCTACAAAAGCCTCAGAAGGCTTGAGGAGCGACTTCAGGAGCCTAAGTAGTGCTTTGGGCTCGTTTTTTTTTTTCAGCATCCTTCGCCTCATTCTTATTTTGCCCCTCTGCTTTTAAGACCAGAGCCGATGAACGACATTGCTGTGCCGTAAGGGCAATCAGCCCTGACGTCATAGGCTGCTGCTAGCCGTGATAAATGGCCAAAAGAACGAAACCGGGGCGGAATCTTTAGGAAACAAGGCTGCTGAATAACTTTCTTAAAACGTACGGGTTGAGCATGGGCCTTTGTTGGCGGTGGTCGAGGCGGTAGTGGTTTTATTCAACCTAATTATTAAAATCCTTCTTTCAAGCTTCAGTATTTAAAGCACCGGTTAGATCAAAATTAGATTTAGCCACTCCAGGTTAGCCTGTACATAAGTTATAGTCTAAATATAATACTTGCATATTGTACCTTTCTCCGCATTACTCTGTTTGCCTGTCCCCTCACCTCTTTTATCTCATCTTACCAGTCTGCCTGCTATCCCTTTATTTCCGCTGCCCCAGCTAAGGTGCTTCCCATAGCGATAGAAGATGCCGGTGCTAGGAAAAATCTTTACCTTCCTTTTATTGTTATTTTATTTATTGGTTTATTGAGGTTTTAACGTCCCAAAGTGACTCAGGCTATGAGGAACGTCGTAGTGAAGGGCTCCGGAAATTTCGACCATCTGTGGTTCTTTAACGTGCACTGACATCGCACAGTGTACGGGCCTCTAGCATTTCGCCTCCATCGAAATTCGACCGCCGCGGCCGGGATCGAACCCGCGTCTTTCGGGTCAGCATCCGAGCGCCGTAACCACTGAGCCACCGCGGCGGACTTTTTACTATTATTTTAAATACACCACTACTACTACTACTACTACTACTACTACTACTACTACTACTACTGCAGGTTAGGATCCAATTTCTGGCAGTTTAATTGCTTCAATTGAATTGGTACAGAAAAAATACAATCGCTCCATATTTTTATGTTCTAAGGGCGCAATTACTCACCTGTGTCTACACAAACACAGTGATACGGCTGCAAAGGAAAACTTTAAAGCTTTCACAAAAACTTTGCAGTTCAGGAAAAATTGGTCCGTCTAGAGGGATTGAAGCGGACAAACCACGCCGTCCGGTGCAGTCGCTCTATGAACTAATTTAACTAGGACGGCTAGCAGATGCTAGGACGAAACCGAACTGATGACCAACTCAAAGTGGTAAAGGTTTTAGCGCAACGTTTCTGGGTAATATTGTGCACTACTAATATCACGTCTATGAAATCGAATGCGCCGTCCCGTCCTGAGAAACCTACCATTCACTTTTCGCCTGAACTTATTTGACAGGCTGTACTACCACCCGACCTTCCGTGATTAATTCATTCTTCAACCTGATTATATTTCTAACAACGTTGATCCCGAATGGAAAGTTGCCACTCATTTAGTAACACAAAAATATTTCTTCATTTTTTTTTTACCATGAACACCACAGCATTAGAATAGCCCTCCCACCTGTTCTCATCTACGATAACGGGTGGTTTAAAAATGTCCCAGCTAGCTTTATATAATCAGGAGTTGACATGCCTGGTCGTTTTACTTTGTGGCGATCGCTAATGCTTATGGTACGCCCACTCCTCTCCTCTCTGTAATGCTCTCTCCTTCAGAGCAAATTAATGAAATAAAAGCCCAACGAAGGCAAGGATCTGTGGTTGCTGCGCAAAACTGCAATTTCCTTAATAAGGAACTCACCTCCAGCCGACGAAAATAAATGAGACATTGAGAACAGAAGGAGGAGAAAAAAAAATAGGAGCGATAGAGAGAAGGGATAAAGGAGAGAAAAAAATTGCAAATATACACAGATTCAAAGCAAATTTCTCAATAATAAAATAAAATGACGAAATAGTCACCCACATATGTCCTGTCACTGTTCCGCATCGCTCGCTAGCGGTCACTGTGAAGATGCATCTATACCCACTGCTCACAAACCATGCGCATGTTATGTCTTATCACAGTTTCTGACGCGCACGGCTCACTGTTCACTATAGTGATATAAAAAATCAAGAACGAAGAAGTTTTTCCCCAAGAACACCCTTCCAGACAATGGC